>NC_056572.1:17999261-17999889 GCF_018340385.1 Cyprinus carpio | reverse complement strand
ATTTTTACATATCTTCAGTCCAGCACTTTTATCAAGCATATGAAATTTAGTGCAGATTGAACATCGAATGTTTGAGTTAGAATAAAGCATGAGGTGTCCTATTGCCAACAGGTGGCACTATGATTATAACTGAATATTGGCCTTTAGATATCTTCAGGCCATGACTCTTTCCAAATATTTTAAGTTTGGTACAGATCGGACATTGCATGTTTAAGTTAGTGTAAAACAAGCCATTTCCTGTTGCCAGCAGGTGACGCTATGATTAAAGTGGAATATTGACCTTCAGATGTGTTCATGCCAAGACTCTTTTAGAACATGTGAAGTTTGGGGAAGATCGGACATCTTATGCCTGAGTTACAACAACTTCTATTCCCATGGCGAGACATTGAACTTTGTCACGGCGCCATGGCCACACCCTTTAATGAAAACTCAAGATGTTCACAATTTAACATTTGCAAAGGCAACCAAATTAGACTGACCAAAAAAAATTATAAAGTGTCATAAAATTTCTAGGAGTAGTTCATTACAGTGTAAAACATGTCACTTCCTGTTGCCAGCAGGTGATGCTATGGCTATAACTGAATATGGGCATGTAGATATGTTCAGGTCAGGAGTCTTATCAAACATC
>NC_056572.1:17870003-17998262 GCF_018340385.1 Cyprinus carpio | reverse complement strand
TGCCCAACACTGCTCAGGTCTGATGATAGCGATAAAGGACTGATTTTTCAGGGTGTTGTAATGGAACAGATGATGGACTTAAACAGGATCGCCAGAACTGCCTGACGACATCGTCCTCCCTAACGCCCCGCCAGTGAACGCCAAAGAGGATTCACCATCGACGCCCCTCAGAAAGTCCGGGTCAGCTTAACGCTACAAAGCCGACCAAACTGACGCTTTCAAACGCCGGGCCAACGCCAAAAGAGGACCAAATGCGATCGCCCTGAAAGTCCGCCAGCTTAACGCTACAGCGACAAAATCCGACGCCCTCTGTTTGTTGGGAAGTAGCCCAAATTCCACGGAAAGCCATGGACTGGCAAACACTGGGGAGAGAGAGATGAAACCACAAACAGCTTATAATTAAATAGCCATATTAAAAATGAACACTTAACATTAAAAATCCATCCAACATCCGACCACCACACAACATTTTATTAGCCTATAATAAAACAGGACCGGACTGGCCATCGGGCGCGCACTGCGAGAATTACTCAGCCCCCCCCCCCCCCGCCCGGCTGATTTGGCCCGCTTTTTTTGTTTTCTCTATTTCTTTCCTTCTTTTTTAAGTTATTATATTATCTGTGGCCCGAGCACGATGGTAGAGGACCCTCGATGTGTGCTTCGTTTTATGTGTGTTAGGGCGCGAGCACCGAGGTGCGCGGTACCTTTCTTGGAATGATTCGTTATTAGGGCCCGAGCACGATGAGTGCGAGGTCCCTCTTGGAATTGTCTGTTTATTAGGGCCGAGCACGATGGTGCGAGGACCTATGGAATTGCTTCGTTGTGGTTGTGGGCCCGCTAGCACGATGGTTGTGAGGACCTATGGAATTGCTCGTTTTTATTAGGGCCGGCACGATGGTGTGAGCGACCCTCTTGTAATCTGTTGTTTCTTCTTCTCTTTTCTTCTTCTCTTCTTCGTTTCTCCCAAAATTAAATTAATTAATTAAATTAATTAATTAAGTTTAAATTGCGAAGATCTTGCGGTTCGGTGTTGAAGGCGTGTCTGGTGTGGCGGCCTGAAAAAAAATTTCGAATGTTTCGCCATGAGAAAGGGAAGTTGTTGTAACTCCAGACATACAACGTCCAATCTGCCCTCAAACTTCACATGTTTGAAGAAGACTCCTGACCCGGAACATATCTACATGCCAATTTTCAGATATCGCTATAGCGCCACCTGCTGGCAACAGGAAGTGATACGTTTTACGCCACCACCCAAAACCACTCCTCAAACGGCGACGGCACTTTCGGTCAGTCAAATCTAAAGGCCTTTGCCCGCATAAATTGTGAACATTCCTGAGGAGTTTCCCATTAGCGGTGTGTGGCCAGCGATGCCGCGGACAAAGAAAGTTCGGCGTACCATCGCCATGGTACCAGGAAGTTGTTGTAACTCAGTATTAAGATGTCCGATCTTCCCTTAAACTCTTCACATTTTCGAAAAGAGTCTTTGGCCTGAACACATCTGGAAGAGTCATTGTTCCACTATAACCATAGAGCCACCTGCTGACAACAGAAAAATGGTTTTGTTTACACCTTAACTAGCAAGCATGCAATGTCCAATCTGCGCAAACTTCAAATATTTGATGAGAGTCATGGCCTGAAGATATCTAAGGCCAATGTTCCGGTTATAATCATAGCACCACCTGTTGGGCAATAGGACACAACATGCTTTATACTAACTCAACATTCCATGTTCAATCTGCACCTGCTAAATTTCATATGCTTGATAAAAAGTGCTGGACTGAAGAAATCTACATGAAAAAAATCCAGTTATAGTCATAGCCTACCAGCTGGCAGCAGGAAGATTGGCACATATAAATGAGTTTGACATATTTCTTATATTTACCACATTAAACGACATTTCTCGCTTGTCGCTTTACAAAGCTACCTGGTGGTGGTGGAGCCCGTGCAGGGCCTGCTCATCGCTGCTTGTAGCTTACTTAGGGCCCGAAAGCAATTAGACCTCTTGAATTGCTCATGTATTAGCGCCAGTTCGCGGCTTAAGCATTCTATTGTTTTCTTAGGATTTTTTTAATTTATTTTATTTATTTTTTTCTTTATTCTTCTAATTTTTTCCAAGGTTTTGGGGGGCTTTGGGGCCCTTAACATGCTCAAAAATAGCGAAAATTGGCACACACCTTGGAATCTCTTGCGGCCATTAGGGGCGGGGCAGAGAGACATGATACAGGGCTCTACAAGCGCCCACAGAATAATGAGGGCCATATATCATGCATACTTGCTGCATTATACATATGAAACTGCGATTTTTACATGTAGATCTCATCAAACCAAACAACTTTTCGCACTGCATATCATAAGCTCCCGCCCAGCAAGGAGGTTAGCTGTTTAGGAGTTTTGTGAGAAAACATGCTCTGGAATTTGATATACTCCTCTGAGGAACTCCCACCCGTTTGCAGAAGCTTCGGTGAACATGATCTCAAGACGTGGGGATGCTAAATTGCGAAGATATTTTTGATATCTCCCGAGCGGTTTTGTCCGTGTGGGCGTTGAAGTATGAAATGAGAAGTAGGAGATGTGTATCTTTACTACGGTTTTATCAAACTTCATTGGTTTGTTAGATGTATGATGCGATCGCACATAATGAGCTAGCCAAGTCAAGTTACAGTGCCACCAACTGGCAGGAAGTGTGGCATTTTCAAAATGCTTTGAATTTAGCATCTTATTTTTACTCGATTTGTTTCAAACTTCATCAGAATAATGACAAAAGCAGCCGATGTAAATCTGTTGTGGGGATATTGATATCTAATATAGTGTTGTCGCCATGGCAACGCGTGTCCAAAGAAGGATTGAATATTCTGTTCTGGTGATTTTTGAGTGGGATAACGTGCTAAAATTACGTAAAACTCAAAGGCACATATCAGTATTAATGATAGCTAGACAATGGCAAAAAAATAGCGAAAGGGCGTGGAGGAGCCACTCCTATAAGCGCACACTTTTGTCAAAAGTGAGGGGTTAGTTTTAGCTACAGACACAAACTCAGGTACATAAATTGTTCTTATCAGGCAGGACAACTTTCTAATTCACAGTCATCAGCTACGATGAACAGGAAGTCAGTTATATTGATTGAATATGATTTCCGGGAAAAATATAGCCGTGAATCAACGCATACTGCCCAGAGGAGAATTACAGCATACACACACCAAAACTCAGTCTGCATCACTGATAAACGGTTTTTGCTTAAAATCGCGAAAAAGTAAACATAAATTGTCTTATATATTTCTTAAAGTTACAGCTTCCAAACACTTCAAAATTTTATATATATAGGATAGAGTCATTCTGGAGCAAATATGCATAGTTTCCACGACTTTCAATGCTCTATGGATGAAAATTAAAAAACTGTCAGTCATCTGATCTCACTCTGAGGCCAGTCTCTCATGTGAGAAAAGGAGGGGAACTGAGTCACTCTGATGACTCTGCCATTTGCCCCGTGAAAGAATGTGTGATAGCTGAGTGTATGTGTCGTTCGCTTTTGATGTTACAAAAGGTTATTATTTAGTCAGAAGCAGTGGAGCACTTGTATTTTTTTTTTGACAGCATTAGATTTATTATTATGCTTTTCACTTTAAGAACCAATCCGCGGGGTTTAATATACACACATGCCTTTTATTTCTGAACTGTTAGCGTTAAGACATATGCACCTAACCGACTGTGTTTACTAGGATATTCCCCAAAGCAGCATTTAGATGTAATAATGTATTTATTGATCCATGCACAAAAAAAGCGGAAGATAGCTCAGTTTAGTATTCGCGCGTGCGGCTGTCTGTGTGCATGCACGCGCTTCAGATGTGTGCGGTGAGAAACTTCTCACGCAGCGCTTCGACTGTTCGCATGGGCAAATCCCAGCGTTTTATATGGCACAGCCTTGTGCCTTATACCGAGTCCTAATCGGTGAGTTTTGAGCGGGGAAATGCAATGATTGGCGGACTTATGTGAAAATGTGGAGCCAGGTGCCAACAAGGGCGTAGCATCAAATTACAGGCCCTGGGTACAAACCAATCTTGCTGGGCCTCTGCCAAATACCATAGTGATACCAATGGTACTAAGTCTCTCATTCTCTTCTCTTTCCTCGTCAGCTCTGTCCTCCTGCTCCTGACTACCTTCATCACATTCTTTCACTTTCCCTCTCATCGCACTTATATGAATATCCAACCTCATCTTCTATTTCTTCCTCTTGCTACAAGAGGATATAAGCAAAATGGGTACATTGTTATTGTACACATTTAAACTTTAAACTGTAATTAGTAATTACAAGTTTAAAGGATAGTTCACCCAAAAATGAAAATTCTGTCATCATTTTATCTAAGTAAAGTTGTTAGTGTAGTCCGAATCTGTAGTTCTTCTGCTGAACACAAAAGAAGATATTTTTGAAGAAATTAGGTAACCAACCGACTGATGGACCCCATTATTGACTGGAAAAAAAATACTATGAAGTCAATGGGGGACCAACAACTGTTTATTACCAACCTTCTTTTAAAATATCTTCTTTTGTGTTTAGCAGAAGAAAGGAAAATCATACAATTTGAGAACAACTTGAGGGAAGTAAATGATGAAAAAACTGTTCATGTTTGATGGCTCCTATCCTTAAAAGACTAAATGTGTACAATAACAATAATACTATACTATCTTATTTCCTCTTAACATTTAAACTCACCTTGTCTCACTGTCACTGCTTTCACCTGGCCATGATGAGGGGCCTGCTGCTGCAGGGTCTGAAACTGAAAATATATGGCTTCAAATGGTTGCTAAAATATCCTTTATTGTCACAATACCTTTTTTTAAAGTGTAGGCTAAGTACAAGTTAATTGCTGATTATTTGTCTGTTTAAAATAAATGCAGACTATAGAATCACAGAGGGGTACACTAACACGCCAAACTAGACATTCAGTCTTTGAATTACGTTTAAAAAATACTGTAAGTCATTTTCAATCATTAAGATGTGTGCATTAAACTGAGAACAATCCTGTACTTAATGTAGACGCGTCAGAACTTAATTTGCATAACAAACCGCGGTAAAATAGAGGCGCTAACGATCTGTGTTTTTTCATGAGTGTTAGATTTTGACAATGGAGGGAAATATACAGTGTTTTCATGTAAACTTCTGACTCTGGGGAGAACTGCAGCAGAAGAGGAGACATGGTTCGCGGGCACTTCATCACGCAGCTACCTGGAGTGTGGCAATTAATGTTAAGCTCCCAGCTCCGCCTCCCGTCTACTTTCTCACGCCCTGTTGTTACCAGAAATATTGTTTGCTCCTTTATATGAAGGATCAGCTGATACTATAAATTATTGTTATATTATTCAAAATGAAGTCTGAACATAAATGTATCGCTATTCTACCTGTAGTAGATGGCTATGTTAAAACAATGTCAATGCTCGTGTGGTACATTTTGGGCTCACCTTTCACTTTCAAAAAATCTGAGTGAGCAACTACTTGCCCTCATTGCCTTTCTCTCTTTAATATTCTTTTCTTTTTCGTTTTTGAGCCCGATTTTCCTTTCTTAATGATAGACATGACTCTTCCCTGTCTTCCTAGTTCATATCACGCCTAACTCCAGCTCCTGTCTCATTAACTGATTCAATTTCACAGCAGGTCCACCTTAGAAGCACACCTGACCTACTTGGTTGGAGTACATTTACATTGATTCGAGGAGGGGTGGTGGGGCCCTGCACAGCATGAAAAAATTACTTTTTTTATATGCAAACCAGTGCCTAACTACAAGTTTAGTTTTGCACAGGAATTTTTATTTTGTACATAAATGCTATACAAATGTTAGTGCATGTATATGTATGTATAAAGCAATAAGGGCCCCCTGACTGCGGGCCCTAGATTTTCGGTACCCTTTACCCCAGTCCGGCCTCTGAGTGCCAAATAAGCTGCCCTATTTATAGCAGATATCTATGTTATGCGTGTGCTATCGATGCATCGATCCATATCGATGATCAATACACCCCTAGACCATATCAAGCGTAAATAACTGCATAGACATGAGTGTTTAAAACTAAAAATATAGATTGAAAATCGTTTTTGATGTTACAAAAGGTTATTTAGGTGGGTTTTTTTAGGTGCTATCGATGCATCGATTCATATCGATGAATCAATACACCCCTACATAGGCACTGTGTGTGTGTGTGTGTGTGTGTGTTAAGCCAATATATATATATATATATATATATATATATATATATATATATATATATATATATATATATATATATATATATATATATATATTATGTGTGTAAAAAAAAATATATATATATATATATATATATATACACATACACATTTATATTATACAATAGAAGTCAGTATTTAAATGAGTTTGAATTATTATTATTATAAACTCTATAAATTATATATATATATATATATATATATATATATATATATATATATATATATATAATTGCATAGGTTTATAATAATAATAATTTCAAACTCATTTAAATACTGACCTATGACATCCTGTGACATGACATTTATCTGAATTTACACAACTCATGATGTAACAGTAAAGTGCTATACTCAGACTACAATGTCCAGACTGCCACAAACGTCACATGTTTTATAAACTCCTGACCGAACCGAATTCTATATGCCCATATTCCAGTTTTATAGGCTATAGCCCACCTGCTGGCAACAGGAAGTTACATGTTTTACGCCGTAACAAACTACTCCTAGATATTTTATGACATTTTATACTTTTTTTTGGTCAGTCTAATCTAAAGGCCTTTGCGAAGTTAAATTGTGAACATCTTGAGGTTTCATTAAAGGGTGTGGCCATGGCGCCGTGACAAAGTTCGATGTCTCGCCATGGGAATAGAAGTTGTTGTAACTAAGGCATAAGATGTCTGATCTTCCCCAAACTTCACATGTTCGAAAAGAGTCTTGGCCTGAACACATCTGAAGGTCAATATTCCAATATAATCATAGCGCCACCTGCTGACAACAGAAAATGGCTTATTTTACACTAACTTAAACATGCAATGTCCAATCTGCACCTAACTTCCAATATTTGATAAGAATCATGGCCTGAAGATATCTAAAGGCCAATGTTCAGTTATAATCATAGCGCCACCTGTTGGCAATAGGACACAACATGCTTTTTACTAACTCAAACATTCCATGTTCAATCTGTACTAAATTTCATATGCTTGATAAAAGTGCTGGACTGAAGAAATCTACATGACGAAATCCAGTTATAGTCATAGCGCCACCAGCTGGCAGCAGGAAGATTGGCACATATAAATGACTTTGGCATATTCCTCTTATATTTACCACATTAAACGCATATTTTTTTCTCCGTTCGCATGTTTTACAAAAGCCACCCGGTGGTGGTGAGCCCGGGTGCGAGGGCCCGTTCAATCGCTGCTTGCAGCTTTAATTATTATTATTATTCTTCTTCTTCTTCTTCTTCTCCAAAATGAATCGCATTTTTGAGGTGCCTAAACATGCTCGAAAAGTCCTGAAACTTTGCACACGCGTCCGGACCTGGTGAAAATTTACGTCTGATATAGGTTTCAGAAGAGGGTGTGGCAAAATGGCTCGACAGCGCCACCTATCGTAAAAAAATCAACAGCCCTCCCGCTGTGTTTCACGTACATGCACGAAAATTGGCACACGTATGTAAAGCATCAGTACCTACAAAAAAGACTCTTGGAGCAATATCCGAAACCCAACAGGAAGTCGGTTATTTTTAATTTTATGAGCAAATTTTGCATAATTTTTGTCATTTGCATGCCTTGTATTTTAACGAACTCCTCCTAGAGATTTATTCAGATCCACACCCAAATTTGGTATGCCTAATCTAACGGCCTTTGCGATGTTAAATTGCGAAGATCTTGAGTTTTTCGTTGAAGGGCGTGTCCGTGGCGGCCTTACGAATTTCGATGATTCGCCATGAAAAATGAAGTTGCTATAACTCAGACATACAATGTCCAATCTGCCACAGACTTCACATGTTTGATAAGACTTCCTGACCTAAACCGATTGATATGCTCAGATTCAGTTATAGTCATAGCGCCACCTACTGGCAACAGGAAGTGACATATTTTTACGCTGTAACAAACAACCCCTAGAAATTTTATGACATAATTCTTTTTTTTTCAGTCACTCTATTCTAAAGGCCTGTGCGATGTTAAATTGTGAAGATCTTGAGTTTTCGTTAAAGGGCGTGTCCATGGCGCCGTGACAAAGTTCGATGTCTCGCCATGGGAATAAAAGTTATTTTAACTCAGTCATAAAATGTCCTATCTTGCCCAAACTTCACATGTTTGATAAGAGTCCTGGCCTGAACACATCTGAAGGCCAATATTCCATTGGGTGTGGCAAAATGCCTCGATAGCGCCACCTATACATTTTCAACGGAGTGCGCCTCGAGCTACGTTTCACGTACATGTACAAAAATCGGTACACACATGTAACACACCAATACCTACAAAAAAGTCTCTTGGTACGAAATTCGAATTCCAACAGGAAGTCAGTTATTTTGAATTTTCTCTGCAAAATTTGTGTCGTTTTTTGCCATTTTCAGGGGTTGTACTTTTAACGAACTCCTCCTAGAAATTTATTCAGATCAACACCAAACTTTGTCAGTGTAATCTAAAGGCCTTTGCGATGTTAAATTGCGAAGATCTTGAGGTTTCGTTTAAGGGCGTGTCTGTGGCGGCCTTACAAATTTCTATGTTTCGCCATGAGAAAGGAAGTTGCTATAACTCAGACATACAATGTACAATCTGCCCCAAACTTCACATGTTTGAGAAGACTCCTGACCTGAATATATCTACATGCCAATATTCAGATATCGCTATAGCGCCACCTGCGGGCAACAGGAAGTGACATATTTTACACTGTAACAAAGTACCCCGAGAAATTTTATGACATTTTATGATTTTTTGGTCAGTCTAATCTAAAGGCCTTTGCGATGGTTCAATTGTGAACATCTTGGGTTTCCATTAAAGGGTGTGCCCCATGGCGCCGTGACAAAGTTTGATGTCTCGCCATGGGAATAGAAGTTGTTGTAACTCAGGCATAAGATGTCCGATCTTCCCCAAACTTCACATGTTCGAAAGAGTCTTGGCCTGAACACATCTGAAGGTCATTATTCCAATATAATTATAGCGCCACCTGCTGACAACAGAAAATGGCTTGTTTTACACTAACTTAAACATGCAATGTCCAATCTGCACCAAACTTCAAATATTTGATAAGAGTCATGGCCTGAAGATATCTAAAGGCCAATGTTCAGTTATAATCATAGCTGGCAGCAGGAAAATTGGCACATATAAATGACTTTGACATATTCCTCTTATATTTACCACGTTAAACGCATATTTCTCGCCGTTCGCTGTTTTGCAAAAGCCACCCGGTGGTGGTGAGCCCGGGTGCGAGGGCCCGTTCATCGCTGCTTGCAGCTTTAATTATTCATTATTTTCCCGCAGCCCATATTATTATTATCACTAGACCAAAATAATAACAAATTCTCAATTGATAATCATTATTTTTGAGAAAATCATAGACATTTGTGAACCTAGACGTTTGAGGCAGGATTTAAGACCAAGCGGAATCCTCCGTCAGCTGCTCCCGCTTCACAGCGTGCGCGAGCTCTAACTGACCCAGCTTCACCATCCACGGTTTGATTTTATAAAATCAGTTTATTTTATATATATATATATATATATATATATATATATATATATATATAGATATATATATATATATATATATATATATATATATATATATATATAAATAGAGAGACTGTAGGCTATTCTTAAACTTGGAGCTCATTATATTGAAGTACAAATCCAAACACCTGAAGCAACCTACACTCTCAGTGTTCTTTAATTGAAAAGTATGCATTTTATTTATTCCCACAGGCTATATGGTTGAAATAAATATATTTTAGTTGAAAACTTTAAGTGCCATTATTTAAAAAAAATGCATCATAGAAATGTTTCATAGACCTTCAGTTGTTATGCTTTAAAATCCAGTGGACATACATAGGCCTATATTATTGTACATTACAAATATTTGGATCGTCCCTTATTTTCTTAAAGAGTAAATACTTATTTTCTTCAAGAATAAACATAATAAATAAAGAATAAAAGAAAGAACCTCTATTAGCCCTTATTTTCCATTTCTGAAGTTAATTGGCAATTCTAATGATGATGTGACTCCCCTGAAAGTGGCAGGTTCCTCAAAAAAAAAAAAAAAAAAAATAACAATAAAATAAAATAAAACCTTGTTAGAGGTATGTAAGCGATTAATGGATTTAAAAAAAGAAAAAAAGTGTTTGCTTGGTTTCCGAAATGGAAAACGAATACAGCTCGTAAAAAATGATATGATGAAAAAGTCATGATAACATATTATTAATTCATAGAAATAATTTAAGCAATTAAAACCTTTTTTTAAATACCATATTCAACTTGAATTTCAATAGCCTACTATTAAACTGACTTTAAAATCTCCATGAGTTTATAAGTTGAAACGGTAAAATGTCACAGTGCATGTTAAATAGTCTAAATGAACTTGTATCTTGTATAGTAACTGAAGACCTTGATTGCATGTTAGCATAAAACTAACAATATATTTTGACTTTTTTTTTTTTATGAACAATTCCTGTATATAATATGTGACAGCAATCTTTATATCAAACATTTTGAAATCGTCCACAGCTGAGCATCGCGGGAGGCAGCTTGAGCGCACGGAGTGAATGTGCATGCACAAGTCATTTTCGGATGCAATGGAAAAATAAAGCAGGATAAAATTATAGCTACACGAAACTTGTAAATAGTTAACAACATAGCCTATTTTTAGTTCCCTTCACTTTACAACAAATCCTTTAAATTCAACAAATTTATCAGAACAGAACAAGAATTTCAAATATATAATTCTAATGGATAAATATAATTGCAGTATATAATAATATAGGCTTATAAACAAAACAAAAATAATAATTAAAAATAATTTAAAGCGGTACATAAGGTATGCTTATCTCTCTCATTCGGGACAAATCCAAACATGTTGCCCATTTGAATCTAAACTCTTACTCATTAGGCTTTTGATTTCACACGTGTTTCAGTATCTAAGCAAAAAAAAAAAATAATTCATAATGAGCAAAAATATGCCAAAGTGGACCGCTGCTCGCACCGCATGGCGTGTGAATGACTGCTGTTTCCAATGAATATGTGCGCGTGAGGCACCAGCGCGATCAAACTCACAATTCACAATTTTTGGTCACACAGTAAAGGCATAATTAAAAAATGCAAAGTGTTAGCAGTTTGAAAAACCAAGAATAATAATTTTTTTTAAACCAAGAATGAACCGAAATGAAAACATTTAGCTTTTAATCCATATATATATATATATATATATATATATATATACATATATATATATATATATATATATATACATATATATATATATATATATATATATATATATACACAGTAGGTGGACATCCAAAACGTTACTTCTACCGCCGCTCGTACCGCCGCGGCGGCGTCTGCAAAGTGCATTTGCAGCTTTTGACCGCTGAGTGGCCCTTTAATCACAAGTTTTCAAACAAGCACATCAAAGCACATTTTCGCAAATAGACGCCAGTTTTGCCTCGCTGATGTGTTACATTTGACGGCTGCAGTCAGGGAAAATGAAAGAAAAACACTATAGTTAAAATATTTAATATTCACAGATGAAAGTTTGGTACTTATGAAGTTACGTGCATTTCTTAGAACGAATTCAAGCAGGATAAATGTCAAGCCTGAGCCTGTGCTTATATTTTCTCTAAGCTACACAGTATTACACCATATTTTAGATTTGACACATTTAATAGGTGTGCAGTATTATTTATATAATATGAATTATGTGTTATATTATTCAAATAAATTGTGGTTTACTTTGCATCATAGCATTAAAAGTGGTAGCCTATTTTAGTGAGCTAGGCTACATGGATTTATATGCAAAATGTCAATATTCTCATATATTGGGCCTATATTTTAATTTATATTTTAAAATTCCTTTAATAAAACAACATGCATTTTTGTTATTCGTTACCTGTCCTTTATTTTGACAGACAACTTGGGAAAATATATTTGTCTGTAGACTGATTAAGAAATTGTTGCGTGTTTTATAAATTATTTTTCTTTATTTTAGTAAAAACGTGAGGCACTGTATAATTTCGTTCCCATTATTTAGGCTTAATTAAAACAAGAAACGAATAAATTAAACCTGCACGATTTAGCTAAATCATTGAAATTCTAAAGAATGGACTGATTAATAAAACGTCCTCACGATTAAACTCAAGTTCTCTCATTATAATCACCAAAGTTCCAATGATGTAAAAAAGAGCTTCATTAATAGACAACTTCAGTGATTTTAAAGGGAGCCGCCGTTACTTGCTTACATAGAATTTAAGTAAAAAAAAAAAAATTGCAGCCGTATTTAAATGCAGGTGTGTAAAATGTCTGCGTGCAAGATTTGCTCGGCGCGAGTGATGCTGAATGCACGCGCAGCATTTATTCTCATTTGTTTTATCTTCATTACAAATCTTGTTTGGTTTTATTTTGGATAATTGCATGTAAAAAATAATTTATGTTGTAATGCATATGCAAAATGTGAATAATTATTAATATTTAAGTGTTTGTGCGAAAATTATTAATGCGCATGTGAATTTCATCTTGCAGCCGACAAGAAAACATTTGTTTATTAATAAATAATTAAAATGTCTCCTTTTTTACAATTATTAGGCTACTTCTGCCTGTACTTTGGGGCAAACTTAATGCATGTGCTTGAGCGCGGAATATATTAAGGCTCATTATGGATTATAGATGTAAATGTAATATAAACCTGCGATTAGTTGAATAATGACAAATGAGCGACTAGTAACTAGAAAAATCTTACATGGGAGGCAGACCTATTAAATACCCTCTAGACATCTCTTTTAAAGTTTTTAAAGCATTTTATACGCGTTTGCATAAATTCTTCTTTCAGAACGTTCTGTAATGGAGAGATACCTTAACACTGATTTTTCCTCTGAAACACAAAAACGAAAATTGAAATAAAATTGATATTTTTTTTGAGAATGGCCAACCATTCTCTGCAGATATTGTTGCTTCTGGTTTGTGCATTGTAAATAGGCTGCAATAAATAAATAAATAAATAAAAAGACAATATATGGTTATAAAAAGGCTACATTCTGTGAGAATTTATATTTCATAGTCTAAAAATAATATTGTTTAGACGAAACAAAATAAAATTAACGCAACAGTTTGCGAATTTATTTATTTTTTTTGAGTTAAGGCAACTTCCTCTGAAGTTATAATAACTAATAAACTATATTGCGCTATACAGTAGTCAACATTTGAAGTGGATCAAAACCTTTCTTCAAAGTTGCCCTAAATAAAAATTTTGCTATTGCTTTCTTAACCTGTTATGCATGTTTTATGCTATCATTAGACACTGTGCATATGAAAGACCAAGAGATTCACACCTTTATCTCGACCCCCACACGCTATACAGAACTACCACCCAGCCCCCTCGAGCTGAACTGAGCTCGGTCTGTTTTTTGGCCGTGAGGAACGGTGTGTTCTCATGTTACTGGGGTGAAACATGCCTGCACTCACAGCAGCCCTACTCTTTATATTCATTATTTTCCAGCAGCCCATATTATTGTTTTCACAAGACCATGATAATAACAAATTATCAATTGATAATTAATCATTATTTTACGAAAATCATTGTTATTTGTGAACGTAGCGTTTGTGGAAGGCTTTAAGACCAAGCCGAGTCCTCCATCAGCTGCTCCCGCTTCACAACGCGCGGGACTCGTGCAAACTGACCAGCTTCAAAGTCCGCAAGTTTTGATTTAACTAAATCAATTTGAGCGAATACAACTTACTGATCATGAGCCCAACATTTAGCAAGACAGAAAAACATTCAGTCTACCTGAAGGGAGATGTATTTCATTGTAAGTTAATGCTGTTAAATAGAGAGTTAAATGGAGAGAGAGAGAGAGAGAGAAATAAAAAAAACCCCGTGTTGGCTATTCTTAAACTTGGAGCTCATTATATTGAAGTACAAATCCAAACACCAGAAGCAAACTCTCAGTGTTCTTTCATTGAAAAGTATGCATTTTGTTTATTCGTAGGCTATATGGTTGAAATAATATTTTAGTTCAAAACTTTAAGTGCCATTGTTTAAAAAAAAAATGCTTTGTTGGCTAACGTTTCATAGACCTTCAGTTGTTATGCTTTAAATCCCATAACATTTGTAATTTCACAGTATTTTCACCTCCTAAATCACTAACCTATAAAAAGTCACAATTCTATAATGGTAAAATTTACTCAGGCCGATGGCACTTTTAATTACATTGTTTTTTTTTGTTGTTGTTGTTTGTTTGTTTTTTTAGAATAATTGTAGCTTACATAAATAGGTGAGGCAAAACAAATATGAATAATATTTGGATCGTCCCTTATTTTTTCCCTTATTTTCTTAAAGAATAAACACTTATTTTCTACAAGAATAAATATGATAACATATTATTAATTCATAGAAATAATTTAACCAATTAAAACCTGATAACATATTATTAATTCATAGAAATAATTTAAGAATTTAAAACCTTTTTTTAAAGACTTGAACTTCAATACTATTAAACTGACTTTAAAATCTCAAGGAGTTTATAAGTTAAAACAGGGTAAAATGTCACAGTGCATGTTAAATAGCCTAAATGAACTTGTGTTAACAATATAATTAGAACTATCAATATAATTTGATTTTTTTTTTTAATGAACAATTCCTGTATAAAATGGGACAGCAACCTTTATAGCAAACATTTTTAAATAGTCCACAGCTGAGCAACGCTGGAGGATTGTTGTGTGTGATGGGTGAGTTTGCTTTATATAGTAATTTTTTGATTAGTTGAAAGATGAGAAAAAAAAAAAAAAAAACACTGAATAGCCTAGATTAGGCCCAGACTCTGTTCCTAAGTATATAATAATTATAATTACCCCACAGTAACAAATTTTAACCGATTAATCGCCTATTTTCGTTTGCTGCATGTTATTTTATTTATTTATTTATTTATTTTTTGGTTGTCTACCATCTGTGTGTGTATATGTATATATATATATATGTGTGTATATATATATATATATATATATATATATATATATATATATATATATATATATATATATATATATGCGCCTATATATGTAATGACTGTTTAAGGTCATTTAATTATGGTTAATAACAATAGCATGCATAAGAGCCTTTGTGTAAAGGTCTTTCTTTAAATTTTTGATGAGTAGACTGTAGCATAAAACTATCCTATTTTTAATGGCTTTTGAGGATGTTATAATGTATATTATAATGTTATTGTTCTTTACGTCTTCCTTTCATTTTACAATTACACTTGCAGTTAACGCCGCGGCCCTGCGGCGGCGGTATGTGCGGCGGTAATACCCATTTTGGTTGTCAACCTACTGTATGTTGTAATATTAGTATTAAAGGGATGCTCCGCCCCAAAATGAAAATTTTGTCATTAATCACTTACCCCCATGTCTTCTGTACCTACGTGTATTGAACTTTGATTTGAAAGAAAACAGTGCATCCTTGTGGCGCGGATGATACAGAAGAATGACAAAATTTTCATTTTGGGGTGGAGTATCTCTTTAAGGAACTTTCATTTCATTTTACAGGCTAATGAAAGTTTTTGAACAAGTTTACTTCTAATTACTTTCAGATTTTTAAAAAACTGCCATTTTACAAATATTATATATATATATATAAATTATAAAAATCAGTCTGGCGAGTAAACTAAAATATTTACTAGCCAATGGCGATTCAATTGCCAAGGTGTCCATAGAGGGTTGTGTATATATATATATATATATATATATATATATATATATATATATATATATATATAATATATTATATATATATATATATATAATATTTGTTAAATAATATTAATATTTTATCTAAATATTTTAATTAAATTATATTTAATAAATAATATTATAATAAAGGTTCGAGTCTCAAGTGCTGGTACGAGTTGTAGGTAGGTGGGGAGTGAATGAACAGCGCTCTCTTTCACCCTCAATACCCATGGCTGAAGTGCCCTTGAGCAAGGCACTGAACCCCCAGTTGCTCCCTGGGTGCTGGATATATAGCTGCCCAATGCTACGGGTGTGTGTTTACGGTGTGTTCACTTCTCACTGCTGTGTGTGTGCACTTGGATGGGTTAAAATTCAGAGCACCAATTCCGAGTATGGGTTACCATACTTGGCAAATGTCATGACTTTCTTTCTTTTTCTAGACTGCAAATAAGATTGAAGTTTCACATTATGCATATGCATTACAAAGTGAATTATTTGCAATGATACAAAATAAAACCAAACAAGATTTGTAATGAAGAAAGAATATGTAGACAAATAGGAATAAATGATGTAACCCCACAGCACATCTCTTGTGCGTAGCACTCAGCATCATGCGCCGGGCAAATCTTACACTCTAAATGTTTAAATGTGTGGACATACTAATCCGTCCCTACTTTTCAGGTTTAATGTGTGTGACAAAAATGCATGCTGTTTTATTAAAGGAATTTTAAAATATAAACTAAAAATGTACTTTTCACAAATATTAAGTGGCGAAAATATTGGCATTTTGCATAAAGCCTATAAATAGGCTACCACTTTTAATGCTAGGCTACGATGCAAAGTAAACCACCATTTCTCTAGGATAATATAACACATGATTCATATTATATAAATAATACTGTACACATGTTAAATGTTTCAAATCTAAAATATGGTGTGATACTGTGTAGCTTAAATATAAGCACAGGCTCAAAGGCTTGACATTTATCCTGCTTGCATTCGTTCAAAGAAATGAACATAATCAGTTGCTACTAAATTTTTCATCTGTGAATATTAAATATTTTAACTACAGTGTTTTTCTTTAATTTTCCACCGACTGCAGCCGTCAAATGTAACACATCGGCTAGGCAAAGCTGACGGCTGTTTGCGAATGTGTTTTGATGCATTCGGTTGATAACTTGTGGTAAACGCGGTGCCTGTGGCGGTAAAAAGCACACTTTGGTTGGCCACCTACTGTAATAACTTATAAGTGACTCATAACTTAATTAATTAAATATTACTAAAATGTAAACATCACTTATTAATCATTTATGAATGTATAGTCTAGGCATGGGCCGGTATGAGATTTTTTAGATGGTATGATAACCTTTAGCAAAAATATCACGGTTTCACGGTTGTTGTTACAGTTCTGAAATGTGTTACTTTTAAATGACTGGGTAAAAAAAAAATTTTTTTTCCTGCTGGACACAATATACAGTGGTGTGAAAAATTGTTGGCCCCCTTCCTGATTTCTTTTTTTTTTTTTTTGCATGTTTGTCACACTTTAATGTTTCAGATCATGAAACAAATTTAAATATTAGTAAAAGATAACACAAGTGAACACAACATGCAGTTTTTAACCCTCTGGAGTCTAAGGGTATTTTTGGGGCCTGGAGAAGTTTTGTCATGCCCTGACATTTGTGCTTTTTTCAGTTTCTTATATATATCTAAATGGCTAAAGTGTAATCTCAATGTAATCAGCACAAACTGGGCTATAATAATATGTGAGCAGCATGTATGTACATGATTGTGTTTTTTAAAGAAAAATATTGTCATGCGTGGTTAGTGAAAAACTAAAAATGTAAAATCACTTGAATAAGGCCATAAAACCCATACAGAACATTGGTTCCCGGGACTTTTGAGAACTGGAGCTTGTAGCCTAGAATTTTTCTTTCTAAATTATGTGAAAATCATCTTGTTTACTCACTTACAGAAAACAATATATTGATTTAAATTTTCTAAGACACTTTTTGTTGGTAAAAGTCATTTGCAAGTAGGCGTCAACTATCATGAATATCAATGTGATTTACACCTGAGAAGACAAAGACCCACATAATGAGCTGCATAATGAGCCATTCAGTCAGCTGTGTCACTGAGAGGGAAGAGTTACAAGAAAGAATGTGAGGATAAAATAAATGTATATAATTTTATGTTTGTAGTTTATTTCGAATATATTTAATTATCCCACAACGTAATTAAATTTTTTTTTTTTTGTGTTGTTAGTCAGTTTATGAGGAACAATCAAAGCTGAATTTTTAGCATCATTACTCCAGTCACACGATCCTTCAGAAATCCTTTTAAAAATCTGATTTTCTAAAAAAAAAAAAAAAAAAAAAACATTTATTGTTATTATTATTATTATTATTAATGTTGAAAAGAGCTGAGAATATTTTTTTTTTCAGGTTTTTTAGGGGGGATAAATTGAAAGAAAAGCATTGTTTGTTACATGTGTTACAGTTACATTTATTTGTTACATTTATATTATTTACATCAAGCTTTTGAATGGTATAGTAGTGTATATTGTTATTGAAACTTCATAATATTTCACGTGATTATACATTTAGTCAGGAATTATAGTTTGGAAAAAGTCTTTGGAAAAAGTCTAACTAGTAAAATGTTTACATGTTATGTGAAAACTAGTACAAGTATATAAATAAATAAAAACTTACTCATGTTTATGATCTCTGCTGAATTAATTGCTTCATTCTTTTTTTCTGAGGAAATCCAAATCTCAAATCCTCAACCACATCACATCTTTTTGGGGTGAATTATGTCTTATTCCTCTCATCGCGAAGCAAACAGTAAAATAAAAAAAAACCTTGAATGACAATCTCGCTGCGTTGTCTTCTGTTGTGTGGGCGTATTCAAGCCGCACGCTTCAGTGAAACATTATCATCTCAAAAGCGCGTTCAGGGCGGTGGCGTGGTCGCATTAGAAGATAATGAAGGGAGACGTGAAAAACGGACATCGTGTTGTTTTCGTATGGATTACTTTATCACAGAATATTTGTTTTCGGGCAGCACTTGTTTAGTTTAAAATTAGACATGTCAGGCTTTCTATATATATCTCTCTTATGTCTCTTCGTTGAGTATTCACTGAGTTACAGTTCATTTTAATGATGCGTTTGTAAATGAAGATCACCGCAGACAAAGGCTGCAGACAGCACACATTGTTTGTTATCTTTATTTTATAAGTGCACAAAGTTTTGTTGTTGTTATGTCTGTATACAAAAAAGTAGACCCTTTACAGATTCGATTGATGTATTGCTCTTATCTGTACGATCAAAACTGAAAGTGTATTTTAAGTTCTTTTCGGGGTTATCAGGAGAAAATGCCTCATAACGTGTATATGTGTTAATCGACTTCAGAGGGTTATCAGGAGAAAATAGCCTCATAACGGAAAACAAAATCCAAAACTACATGGCCCTGTGTGAAAAAGCATTTGCCCCCTAAACCTAATAACTGGTTGGGCCACCCTTAGCAGCAACAACTGCAATCAAGCGTTTGCAATAACTTGCAATGGGTCTGTTACAGCGCTGTGGAGGAATTTTGGTACACTTATCTATGCAGAATTGTTGGAATTCACCATATTAAAGGGTTTTCGAGCAAAAACCGCCTTTTTAAGGTCATACCACAGCATCTCAATAGGATTCAGGTCAGGACTTTGACTAGGCCACTGCAAAGACTTCAGTTTGTTTTTCTTCAGCCATTCAGAGGTGGACTTGCTGGTGTGTTTTGGATCATTGTCCTGCTGCAGAACCCAAGTTCACTTCAGCTTGAGGTTACAAACAAATGGCCGGACAGTCTCCTTCAGGATTTTTTTTTAAACAGCAGAATTCATGGTTCCATTTATCACAGCAAGTCTTCCAGGTCCTGAAGCAGCAAAACAGCCCCAGACCATCACACTACCACCACCATATTTTGCTGTTGGTTATGATGTTCTTTTTCTGAAATGCGGTGTTACTTTTACGGCAGACGTAACTTCCAAAAAGTTCAACTTTTGTCTCGTCAGTCCACAGAGTATTTTCCCAAAAGTCTTGGGGATCATCAAGATGTTTTCTGGCAAAACTGAGATGATTCTTTATGGTCTTTTTGCTCAGCAGTGGTTTTCGTCTTGGAACTCTGCCATGTAGAGCATTTTTGCCCAGTCTCTTTCTTATGGTGGAGTCATGAACACTGACCTTAACTGAGGCAAGTGAGGCCTGCAGTTCTTTGGATGTTGTTGTGGGGTCTTTTGTGACCTCTTGAATGAGTCGTCGCTGTGCTCTTGGGGTAATTTTGGTCGGCCGACCACTCCTGGGAAGGTTCTCCACTGTTCCATGTTTTTGCCATTTGTGAATAATGGCTCTTACTGTGGTTCCCTGGAATCCCAAAGCTTTAGAAATGGCTTTATAAACTTTTCCAGACTGTTAGATCTCAATTACTTTCATTCTTAATTGTTTCTGAATTTCTTTGGATGTCGGCATGATGTCTAGCTTTTGAGGATCTTTTGGTCTACTTCACTTTGTCAGGCAGGTCCTATTTAAGAGATTTCTTGATTGCGAACAGGTGTCGCAGTAATCAGGCTTGGGTGTGGCTAGAGAAATTGAACTCAGGTGTGATAAACCACAGTTTTAACAGGGAGGCAAACACTTCTTCACACAGGGCCATGTAGTTTTGCATTTTGTTTTCCCTTAATAATAAAAACCTTCATTTACAAACAGCATGTTGTGTTTACTTGTGTTATATTTGACTAAAATTTAAATTTGTTTGATGATCCGAAACATTAAAGTGTGACAAACATGCAAAAAAATAAGAAATCAGGAAGGGGGCCAACACTTTTTCACACCACTGTATTTAGTTTTTGAGCAACATACAGAATATTAGAAACAGTAGAATTAGTTTATTTTTTCTTTGATTTGTTTTCTAAAAAGAAAAAAAGAAAAGACTGACATCTTTATTTAACCTATATCTGTAATTACAGTTATTTAATTTTAGTTATATAATCCATATACATATAATTTCATATCATTTAGTTATATAATAATAATCATACACATAATTTGATTTAATAATAACCCAATATGAAGCAAAAACTGAATGTTTTGATAAGCTTTGTGAAATTACAGTACATGCCTGAACGAAACAAATTGCAGAAGCTCTGAATGAGATGCATATTCACTCTTTGATAGCAGGCGCCTCCGGAACACCAGATACAGATCAAATACAGCGCTTCCTTAGTTACCGCTAGGGCTGGGTGATATATCAAATATTAGCGATAATATCACAATAATTTTGACGACGATATAAAATTTGAAAATATTGTGAATATTTAATATTTTAAATTCAAGCATACTTTCCAAAAAAAGAATGCGCCTAACGTCCAAAAAACGGAACATGTTATTGCAGACTGCTCTACACGCCTCTACTACGCAAGCTTTCATGAATGCGGTTGCCAGATATCAAGAGTTCAAATCCCCAAATCAGAGCTCCGCTGTTACATAGATACATTTTCTACCTTGTGTTTTGCTTATTTTAAGCAATTGGGCAACCATGCACACGCAAACGCTCGCTTCTCATTGCGGAAGCACAGCTGCAGATGATCTGAAAAACGCAGTTTGTGAAAGTCCAGAACAGAGAGTTGCAATAAGGCAAAAAACGGCCGGTTGCCGATCGCGTAAAGGCAAATGTATATGTCAGCATTACGTTATTTTCGTCATCAAGAGGGCTTGCGGACAGCCACGTACCCCGTGGTACTGCGCATGTGCCGAGCTCATCCGTCCACACTCATCTACGGTTGAGTATACTTTTGAAAGCTGTGCTCGAGACGGAAAGGAACGCTGAATGTGAAGTGTACCCGGGCCTTAAGTTCTGGAGGCAGCTCCTTAAGTTCGGCCATCCTACACACACGTGACTGACCGCTCGCTCGCACCAACAGGAGGAGGAGGGGTCAGTGTTACTCTCTACACTGTACTCCGCCTGAGGGATTCCTACTCTTTCAGTCATTGAGGAGACATGGAAAACATTGCATACTGCAGGAAAGGTTTAATGGAAAATATTAGTGGTTTTGAAATCGTGAAATTTTCAAATCGCCGTATACCTTGAAACCGGTAATCGGCCCATGCCTAGTATAGTCATGTTTTGTAAATGATAAGTTCATCATTAACTAATGATTTATAAATGACTTATAGCTGAACGTTATTATAAATTGTTACCGAGCCATAAAATTACATACAGTTCAGACACAGGTTTTCACAAAAACAAAAATCTTATACAACAGCCTTTAGACCATTTTTATGAAATTGGAAAAATCATGCATATAAATTATGTAAATTTAAAATGTATAAATAAACCATAAACAGCAAGAAAGGCTTGTTGGAAATGCAACTGAAAATCAAACTGTAAGACCTCTTGAAATTATTATTAAGACATTTCTTATACCATTTAATGTATTTAAAATTGTTATGGCCTTTGTAGTAGTTTGATACTACTCACTTTAGGAGTTTTTAAGGACCCGAGGGAGAGTTGCATTTAAGGTACCCAGTTGGGCAGAGTGGTGATACATTTTGGAAGCCTGACTGGAAAACACAATAGCCCCGGGACGTTGGGCTAGCAATTTTGCGTGCCCTGCTACACTAAGGTCTATACTACAGCCCGACTGATATATCGTTTAGCCGATATTATCGGCCGATATGAGCCTGTCGCCGATATATTGCTATCGGCAAATATGGCGCCAATATGATTTTTTTTTTTTTTACAGAACATATAACACAGAATAAATGCTTCTGAATGGTGTAATTACTTAGTTTGTCCAGCAGAGTGTGTTCCATTGTTTGGATCACGGGTCACTGTAGTGTAGAAATGTGCGGATGAGTAGGGCTGTGACGTGGCAGATTTTTACCACTGCGGTGGTGATGGGACCAACTACCGCCGGTGACGCGTGTTGATATATATATTAATTTAAACATTGAACTGAAAAAAATACGTGCATGCATGTTGTGGTCAGTTAAGTCATGAAGTTACCAAAAAGGCGATTAAAGCTGACTTAAAACGGTGCATGCATTTAATATATTTTATATGTGTCACATTGAAAATAATGTCTCTGAAATGGTTTTCAAAACTGTCCTGGAGCAGCCCAGCACTGTCTCACTCATCTAACACATCCAATTTAACTCATCAGCTCATGTTTATTTTAGCACTTCCGTCAGTGAATTTGCAGCCTGCAAAACACTCAAATAAAAATTAAAGAAATATTACAGTTAAACAAAGTAGCCTAAATAAGAAAGCTAATTCCCTGTCTACCGGATGCGAGCGGCGCAACAAAATACTATAGAACAAAACCCACGAAAGTAAACAGCCTCGTCCTGTTTAAGAGGTACTGACACAGTGTTCAAATATCCTGTTTAGACACTAGACAGACTCAACCTGTTGAGAAGCGGCAGTATGACACTGTTCCGCCACCAAGCAAGCGGTGTATTAACTCCTCATCTGCACACGCTCTCTTTGAAATAGGAATCGTTGCCACATTTCTTGTTAACATCTTTCATTTATCACTGTCTCGTTTGTATTTCACCAGTTTGGAGAAAGGCTCGCCAAACCTGACTAGCCAGGCGTTTGTGATCAGGGGAACTTGTACAAACGCGGATGGGTGACATGAATGAAGATGGCACCAGATCAGCTATGTAGTATTTGGTTTCCCAACAAGGTCCATCGCCCAAAAGAAAATTTATTTGCTGAATGCATAAACTGTATTTTCCTGCGCTCAAGCCTGCCAATCTAGAGGAAATGCTGTGTATGGTGTTTGAGGTAATTTGTGAATTACCATAGACATAGTCTAAATAAAACAATTTGCAACTATTACTGTTATTACGCTTGTATACAAAACTTCGTATAATGCTTCGTATAGAGTTTGTGACGTCACATGCACTACCGCCGGTGGCAGTAGACAACCGTGGTGGCAACCAACCACCGACATGACGCGGTTGTCACTGCGACCATCACAGCCCTACGGATGAGCTCAAACTTCATCCGAGTGTGCTGCTTCAAATTATCCGCCCGCCACCCACCCGCACATGTATTTGATCATCACATTACAATTATTCTAATTCTTAGTTTTGCATGATGATATGATGAATGGATGGTTAATTTTTAACAGCAGATTCAGTGACTAGAGACTAGAGCTGATCTGCGCATCACAGCATGTGTTTATGGCTTGAGTCTGTTGAATGGTGATTTTTCTACATTGTCTATTTTTTTGGAGTGGTTGGATGGTCTGTGTGTTAATTAAATTGTCAATGTTTTTTATTTTTTTTATGAGCTTATCATATCCGTTTGCTACATTAGTAGGGCCTTATGATTTCCGCGATGCAGAAAACATGCACGGAATCACAGAATCCAGTCATAAAAATGGAATTTACTGTATAACGCAGAATTTCATGGACTTTGTCCTATTTTTAATTAATAAATAAAAAACAGGTCAGTATATATATATATATATATATATATATATATATAAATATTATATATATATATATATATATATATATATATATATAAATATTATTTTTTTTTTTATTAGTTTTTTTTGTTTACTGTTGTTTTGGAAAAGCTATGCTTCCTGCATAAACCTGCCTCTGTTGGTTTGGAAGTAGCTTGCTTGCCCTACACAGTTCCCTTTCGAAAGCTTCAGTCGATGCTGCGCTGCTCAGCGCATTGGGAAACGTCTTGTTCGTGACCAGCTGTTAATAATGTGTGTAACATGTCGATAGAATTGACCCGGCGGTAATATAGCCTCAGTTGATGACGTCATCGGATCGCGCCCGCAACACGGGGCTATAAATAGATAAGCCACAGGTGCATCAACAGGTCTTTTGTCTTCAGATCATTCTGTGCATGTGTGCGTCAGGAAGATTCTTTTTGTCTGCTACAGATCTTCGTAGGATGAGCCAACGAAACGGTAAGTGTTGTGTTCCTCCATTCTCTTGTCCTATGTATGAGCTGGATACACGATTACTGTTTTGTTTGTTTGGGGGAAGAGCACGCGGTTCTGGCTTTAGAGAAGGGCGAGTGCGAGCATTGTGAACTGCTCTCAGTGAAGATGCTTCATGCTCATCTGAACTATTTTCAGACCGCACCCACCTTTTCGTCGAAGGGCTCTCGTGCGGATCTGCGTGACGAGTGAGCGACGGGCTCGTCCCTTTTGCTTACGGTGTCACCAGATCCACGCATCCTCTCTCATGACCTTAAAGCGCGCTCCGGTGCTTCTTCGGTTCACGAGGAGGATGATATATCTCTTGGGTCTTCGGTGGTTACTCGCACGGTGGACAGGCTGCAGCTTGTCTGGCCGCTTGAACAAGATACTCCCAAACGTAGTAAGCTGGAGGATAGGTTTCTGTCGGGTGGTAGGAGAGAAAGACCGCAACATCAGTCTCTCCCCTTTTTCGAGGACCTCCATGATGAGCTATCAAAGTCATGGAGCAAACCGTATACTTCCCGCATCTTTGTGCCCTTGACGTTGACTTTTTCAACTATCGTGGATGCAAAGTTTTGTGGGTGTTCGTAGATGCCTCGGGTTGAAGAGTCGCTTGCGAGCTATCTCTCGCCTGAATCTCGGTTAAGAAACCTACTCTCCCCACTGAACCTTGTAGAATAACATCATCGCTAGTGGGTAAAGCTTACCAAGCTGCAGGTCAAGCTGGTGGTGCGCTGCACACTATGGGAGTGTTACAGGCATACCAGGCTGACCAGTTGAAGGACTTGAGTGTGGGCAGTACAATCGACGAGGAAGCGTTCACTGAGCTTTGTTGGGCCACAGATTTGTCTCTCCGGGCGACCAAGCAGACGGCTCATGCCATTGGCCGGTCTATGTCAGCTTTAGTCAGCACGGAGAGGCATCTGTGGCTTAATTTGACGGGCATTAAAGAGAAGGAACGTTTGTTTCTTTTAGACTCTCCTATCTCTCCATCTGGCCTGTTTGGCAATTCGGTTATTAAGGTTGTCGACAGGTTTAGGGAAGTAAAGAAACATGAAGAAGCGTTCGTTCAGTTTCTTTTCATAGCCGCACTCAAGGGGAGGGGCCATCAGCCACCCAGCCTCGCCCCGGTCCTTCAAAAAACAGGGAGTTTAAAAAGCAGTGCGTGGAGGACCGTACATCTCTCTGAGTCACCCAGCCCCCCTTGTCAACAGGCACATGCCCTGCTACTCTTAAGGTTTATGTGGCCGCTCTTTCGGCTTGCCACGCCTTGATTGATGGGATGCCACTCGGGAGACACCCTCTGCTCTCTCGCTTCCTTCGTGTGGCCAGTCGACTGAGGCCTACAGTAAAAACCAAGATGCCTTCTTGGGACTTAGCTATAGTTCTCGTGGGTCTGGTTGAAACCCCCTTTGAACCTTTAGAATCAGCGTCTGATAGACTTCTGACTCTAAAAATGGTTTTTCTCATGGCAATAACTTCTTTGAAGAGAATTGGGGATATGCAGGCTCTGTCTATCTCACCATCATGCTTAGACTTTGCCCCAGGGAGCGTGAAAATGATTTTGCATCCTCATCCTGATTACCTGCCTAAGGTTCCATTTTCGGCTGTACATCCGGTCATTCTAGAGGCCTTCTGCCCTCTGCCGTTCACAACGCCAGAGCAGGAGAAATCTTATAGACTGTGTCCAGTCCGTGCTCCTCAGACTTACGTCCTCCGCACTAGCCAGTGGCGTAAGTCGGAGCAACTGTTCATCTGTTATGGTGGTGGTAACAGAGGAGCAGCTGCCACCAGGCAGACCATGTCTCACTGGGTCAGGGATGCTATTGCTTTGGCTTATGAGGCGCGTGGTCAAGCTTCGCCTATAGGTCTTAGAGCTCACTCCACAAGGGGGGTCGCCTCCTCTAGCGCTTTAGCAAGGGATGCCCCCTTACAACAGGTTTGTGATGCGGCAGGTTGGTCCACTCCGCACACATTCATAAGATTTTATAGTTTGGATGTCCATGCTACTCCAGGCTCTCATGTCCTTGAGTCAACATCACAAGCTAATGTCTGAGGCCTTCTTGTGGTTTGGTAGCACACCTGCACAACCTTAGGGGTCCAGAAATTTTCAAGCATGGCGGCATGGGTATTCTCGTTCCCAATGCGCTGAGCAGCGCAGCATCTCGTTCTGGTTTCTCAGGGAACAAGGTTACAGTTAAGTAACCGGGAACGTTACCTTGTTTAATTTCTTAATTCAAGTTATATATATTGTGTTATTTAAGTAATTTATAATAAGTGAAGTAAAGTTTACTGTTAAGCGCACTTATGTCAGACTCATTTGAATAATAAAGTTTATTGTTAAATAAAATTAATTACTAAAGTGCTATAGACTGCGAAGAAGATTACAGTTTCACATTTTGCATATGCATAACAAAGTGAATTATTTTTTACATGCAATGATACAAAATAAACAAACAATTTGTAATAAAGAAAAAAATAGACAAATAAGAATAAATCATGTAACCCCTCAGCACATCTCTTGAGCATGGCACTCAGCAGCATGCATGCCGAACAACCAAATCTTGCACTCTCAGAGCAGATAGCGACACAAGTTATGTGAAACACGTGAATTTTTTTTAAATAAGATAATAGTGACAATGAACATTATATGACATTTAAATTAGTTTTGACGATTTGTCCTTCAGTCCGCCTGTGCATTTCTGACCTGCATGTTCAGAATAGATTCAGAATTATTGAAGAGAGACTCGCGATGCATCAGAGAATCGATTTTTTTCTCCCACCCCTACCGTATAGGGTGTCCCATTTGTCATTTTAGCATTCAGAAGGGTGCTCGCACTGGGGTGTTCTGTGGAGAATGCTTCTACACTTCTGTCGAGACTCCATTACGTCATGAAAGTGCGGACTCAGAGGAAGTCCGTGAGGGTTTAAGCAGGATTTATACTTATACGTGGCTCCGCTTCGCGAGCCTCTGCTGACTGTGCGTCCACCTTCCCAAACGGATGAGGCTTTCATACTTGTTGCGTTCGCTGTTATAATATTCTTTGAAATGACAGGGGGCGACAAGGAGTAATTGTCCTCTAAAACTGTCGGGAATCACTGGTGAGAAGAAGTCATTTGCCTGTATAAGTCTTGTGATGAATGAGTTGATGAATTAATAATTTCTTTATGTACAAATTTAAAACAATCTTAAACTAATTCTAATTCTATTTTTCGTCAAAAGCCACCTGATGGAGATTGAACTTCACATTAAACTGCTTCTGTTTCATAAAAACGCCCGAACAGACGTGCATGTTCGGCTAGAATCACCCTGAACTCGTGCATCTTCAGATGCGGAGCTGCGCGAAAAGTTACAAAAAATGCCGTGCACACCACCACGTGAAATGAGTTCACGCGCACTCAAAGCGAACTTCTGGCAACACCGTGATGACATCATATTTTCCACGCGCACCCAAGCAAACTTGAGGATGCGTCAAGTAGAAATCAGCCTTTAGGGTGCCATTTGGGACAGGGCCACAATCATTACTTCCATTTCATGATGACTTTAAGTGGGAACCCCACAGACATATCTATGGGGAGCCCCCTACCACTGTCATCAAGGCATCAAAATGTGCAACAAACACATACAACACAAAACATCAAGCTAAAATGTGTTCTCTCTCTCTCTCTCTCTCTCACTCTCTCTCTCACACACACACACAGCTTAATACACATGTTCAGGGCAAGTTCCGCAATCCTACTGTACCTAGAGGTGGGGGACTCGAGCCACTTGACGTGACTCGAGTCAGACTTAAGTCGCAAATTTTAGGAATTGAGACTTGCTTGACAAATATTCATAAAAGACTTGATTTTGACTTGATATTCATGACTTGAGACTTGACTCGGACTTGAGTTAAATTAATCGAAATAACTTGTCTTTTGTTTAATAAATATCTGTTTGTTTTTGAACAAGAGCGTGGACACAGTGTTGCCAACTTAGCAACTTTGTAAGTAGATTTAGTGACTTTTCAGACCCCTTTTGATTTTTTTTTTATTTACTTGTTTAAAAAAATCGCCTAGAGAAAAATCTAGTGATTTCTCAGACAAACCTTATTTCGTTTCTGAGATTCGCCGGTACTCCCGCACGAGCGCAAGGTTTTGTTTTCCTAGCACGCAAACGTCTCTCTCTGTGCCCGAACCATAGACTGTAAAAAAGATGGACGACGCACCTTCATTCACTTTCATTGAAGTAAAAAGGATTTTAAATTACTCGCCAGACTGATATATATATATATATATATATATATATATATATATATATATATATATATATATATATATATATATATATATATATATATATATACACACACACACACACACACACACATACACACATATATATATGTATATATATATATATATATATTTGTAAAATGGCGCAGTTTTTTTAAATATCTGAAACTACACTATTAACATCAGTCAGTCAAGCTTTATAATAATCAAGTATTATTTAATAATAGAACTTTAGTAATTAGAAGTAAACTTGATAACCATGTTTGAATGCATATTAGACATTTTAACTTAACATTTTAACTGGACTGGTGGTGGTGCTTTTTTGGTCATATAAGCCCCGTTCACACTGCGATTCCGGAAAATACACGGGTAATGTGTCCCGGCAATTGTTCCCGGGTCGCTAGATTTTGCACTTTCACACTGCCAGTGACTACCCGGAATATGTGCGTGCGTTCACACACAACCCGTAAAGGTCCAGTGAAGACACGTGATATCAGTGTGTGACGTGTAATGTATGAGTCGAAAACGCTAGGCACGTTAACTTTCACTTAAGCTGGTGAACAATCTCAGCTTCAGCGCGGAAAGTGAGGAACTAACTGGTCTCTGCTTCGTTACAGTTTGCACATATTTGTTTCGTCGCGAACATTGTTCTGCCTTCAAAACACGCTAAAAGAGTCATCTAGGGCTGGGAGATATATCGAACGATATGATCATGCGAATCTAGTCAGTAAAGCCGGTTCCCTGATTAGCGCTAAATCGCCATCACCTGCTTTCAAATGGAGCGCCATTTAATAGACAGAGCCGTAGTTCACTGACAAGGTATGCAATATCGCGTTAATTATCGAAGATGAATCGCCTTCGATAATGAACGCAATATTGCGTACCTTGTCAGTGAACTACGGCTCTGTCTATTAAATGGCGCTCCATTTGAAAGCAGGTGATGGCGATTTAGCGCTAATCAGGGAACCGGCTTTACTGACTAGATACGCATGATCATATCGTTCGATATATCTCCCAGCCCTAGCGTCATCACTACAACACGGCATTAGTTCTGGCTTTTGTTCAGCGCTCGTTCCGGGACTGAACCTGACAATATTACCAGGTCCTTGACCCGGGATCAATCCTGGAATCAATCTGACTCGGCAATGTTCCGGCAATTTTCAGAGTCCGAAGTGCAGTGTGAAAGGGGTTTCAGTGTTTCTGTTAATAAAAAATAATAATTGGGAGGAAAAAACAAACAAAAATACTGATAATATAATAATGATACAAATTCTAATAATAAGAACTATAATACACTCTAAGGATTACTAAGGTTTAATGAGCTGCTGGATTCATGAATATTAATCAGGTTTTGTGTGTTCGCTCGAACTAATTTGCTGAAATCAAAACAGGGGCGATAAGAAAGACGTGTGAGAGAAAGCGACAGCGATTTGTGCACCTTCACACTAGAGTTTATGGTACATTAAATACAGGTGCGCTGCGCATCCATTGAGATGAATTGAAAAAAAGCACAGATTGCCTGATGGATTGTGAAACTCTGAAGCCCTCAGTCAGAGAGTGTATGCGAGTGAAAATATATCTGTGCTAAACTTATACTTAGCCTCCAACTAACACACTGGCGAGTAAAACCTTTGAATTTATTAGCCATTGGCTAATATTACCTAATAATAATAATCAAGTGATTTACTCGCAATGTAGAGGGTTGTATCAATTAGTTTTTTTTTTTTTTTGCATTGTAAATGGTAAATCACGGTTTATGAGGAAATATCAGTGTGTTTTTTTTTTTGTTTTTTTTTGCAATAAGTCTTAGTATTTGCATGTGTATAGTGTCTAATAATAGGTCTTCAGTGTTAGTCTTTGAGTGAAAAACCTATGGACAGTTAATGGGGATGCACATAAATATACTGTATACACATTCACAAAGAAAAAAAGATCATACAGAGTTGGCAAACCCAACCATGCATACACAAATAAAAAACAAACAAATAAAATTTGAATTGAAAGCAATGCAATTGAAATGAAAAAATACAATTTTCTTTTATATAATAGAAAAGAAATTTAATCAAAAATATTAATAATTGAAAGTTAATCAATTCACATGTATATATATAATACACACACACACACACACACAGAGAGAGAGAGAGAGATTAATAATGTACAATAGTCAATCCACCTGATAAACAGATGCAAGATTTGTGTAATTTAATTATTCATAAATTTTCTTGTTGTTATTCTTTTGTTAAAAAGGAAGGATCTAACTTAAGGACGTGTTCATGTCCCATAAAGATGATGCCTGTTTGAATGCCATTTGGGGCCACAGAAAACATTATACTTGAATTGTTTAATATTTTTTCATGGTTATCTGCAATGTTTGAGGTATATTGAAACAGCGTTACCTAAATACTTTTCATGCTTTTATGTTGGCCTAATTTCAGTTACATTTACATTTTAGGCTATGTATGCAGTAAAATATTAATAATTATTTTTTATTTTTTTGTATTAAGAACTCCACTGTATGTGGACAAAATGCATATTGCAATTTTTTTTTGTTGCAAATAAAACTCCCATAGTCCATAACTACTGTAGTTTTAACTTATTTTAATATATAAATTCAGTTAAATCATCAAACATTTGTATGATTTGGCAGTGACTTGCTTGACCCAAGCTACGACTTGACTTGAATTGCTTGAGATAAAGCAGTGACTTGACTTGACATGATTCTCACAAAAATTGACTTGGACTTGCTTGAGACTTGAAGGTTAAGACTTGAGACTTACTTGTGACTTGCACATGTGTGACTTACTCCCACCTCTGATGTGTGCAGTATGTACATTGAGCACTGCTGTTCAGTTGGCTCATTTGGGGCCAAATTTATTTTTCTTTCTTATTTTTATACATTTGTATTTTTGTAATATATTAAAAACAAATTACTCTGAGTTTACTATTAAGTTACTCTACAATTTTCCCATCGGGTTTTTGTTCAGCACAGTCGGGAGAAAGCAACTAGGACTTTGCAGACAGACTTATTTAAGAATAACAGTCGATATACAACAAAACAGAGAGAGCATTGGTGATACCTAAATTAATATAATCACTACAATACTAATTTCTTGCTAGAAATTACATCGAAAGTGGGAAAAGTTGGTCAAAATATACATTTACACATTGACCACCAACCTTATCTTTCAAACTCATCTTGTTTTTTAGCTCAGCTCACGGAACTGAATGCAGTGGATAGTGGGATATGAAAGGTATCGAAGCATAAATCTATTACCGATATAAAGTTGGTTTGACGTTTGACATTTGACAGATATTCAGCCATGAAAAAATGCAATAAATTCTTAGTGGATGAGTATAATTGTATAAAAAATGGCTTATCTGAAAAGCAATAGAACGTAGAACTGAACACACATCGCAGTTTATTTGTTTTAATCCTCCTCGATTTGTTGCAACACAAAGACTCTAGCAGCAGCGGCTAGCGCTTAGGCCAGCTAGGGACTGTCTACAAAGTACATGAAAATGATAAAACGATTAATATTTTCCCACCGGAATGTTTTTTTTTTATAATTAACAAAACAAGAGCAATTTGTGCACCAAGGTCTTTGAAAGATATAAGGACAAACACTTATAATGCTCACTTGAATTTAAATAAGAAATATTGTAAAGAAGATATGTGATAGTGGTTATTATTATATTATTACTATTAATAGATATATGAATAAAAGAATAACAACATTAAAAAGCATTATCATTCCATAATTCAGTGGTTATGCAGTAGGCTGATTCCAGGTCCTTGTGAGAACTTTTTTTGTTGTTGCTGTTCGTTATATTCACAGAAGTATGACACCAAAAAAGTACATGCTATTGAAATTAAAACCAATAAATAAATTCATTTAAAATAAATACAATCTTCTGTATCAACCTCATGGTGTGTGTCTTGTTATTGTTTTCATAAGAACATTTTTTATATTTGTTTTAGTCACAGAACTATAACAGAAAACATGCTATTGAAATTCAACAAAAAGACAACGCTGGCAAACAGTGTTGTTTTGCTGTTGGTTTGACTTGAATTTGAAAATCAAAAAATAATAAATTAATTTTTCAATGGGTGTGTCTTGTTAAAGATTAGACAAACATTTTGATGGTGGTTTTAGCCACAGAACTATAATAGAACACATACATTAGAAAATGAAACCACTACATAATTTAGTTCAAAATAAATACAGTTTTCTATTTGTTACAGATTTCTAAAAGAACATATTGCAGTAATTTTCATTGTCAAAAGTGATGCAGAAGAGACTCTATTGACTTTCAAAAATCAATTGTGAAGCCTTCCAAAGAGTCTCCAGTATTTCTGCACACTACTAGAGGAAGATACTGCAGTTGTTTTGACTGAGTTTGACATTCAAAACATTTTTATCGATTCATTTAAAATGCATACTGTTTTCCATCTCGTCTTGTTACATGGGCCTAAAAGAGCATTTCAATGCAGGTTTACTCTCATTTGTAATTCAAGGTACATGCTATTGAATTAAATTAAAATCTTTTAATAAATTAATTTAAAATGCATGCAGTTTTCTTTTTCAAATCCGAAGGGTGTGTCTTGTTACTGGTTCCTAGAAGAACATTTTGATGGAGGTTTTAGCCACAGAACTATAATAGCACACATACTATTGAAAATGAAACCAATACATAATTTAGTTTAAAATAAATACAATCTTATATTTAAGCTACAAAGGCTGTGTCTTTTTACAGATTTAAAAAAGGATATTTTGCAGTAGTTTTCATTGTCAAAAGCGATGCCGAAGTCATGCTATTGACATTCAAGAATCGCTTACACAGCCTTCCAACGAGTGTCCAGTGGTACTGCCCCCTAGAGGAAGATACTGCAGGGGGCAGTAATACTGGACACACGTTGGAAGGCTGCGCAAGCGATTCTTGAATGTCTTGAATAGCATGACTTCGGTATCGCTTTTGACAATGAAAACTACTGCAAAATATCCTTTATTAAATCTGGAACAAAACACAGCCTTTGTAGCGGCAATATAAGATTGTATTTATTTTAAACTAAATTATGTATTTTCATTTTCAATAGTATCTTCCTCTGGGGGCAGTAATACTGGAGACTCTTTGGAAGGCTTTGCAAGCCATTCTTGAACGTCAATAGCGTGACTTCTGCATTGCTTTTGAAAATGAAAACTACTGGAAAATGTTCTATAAGAAATCTGTAACAAGACACAGCCTTGAAGCTGAGATAGAAAAATTTATTCATTTTTAAACAGTATTGATCCATTATTTGTCTAATTTTTAATAGTATATGTTCTATTATAGTTTTGTGGCTTAAACCACCATCAAAATGTTGTTCTAGAAACCAGTAACAAGACACACCTTTTGAAGTTAATAGAGAAGAACATATTTATTTCACATTGATTGATGTATTTGTTGACATTTCAATACCATGTGCTGCCTTATAGTTTTGTGAATAAAACCAACATTTAAATGTTCGTTTATGAACCCGTAACAAGACACACCCTTTGAAGTTGAGATGGAATACTGTGTTTTAAAAAATGAATGAGTTGACAGATTAAAATTTAATTAAATGGTGTTCATCCTGACTTACATATGATAGTAAAAGGTGGCTGTAAATATTGTTCTTTGAACAAGTAACAAGACACAAGTTTACATATCAAACTGTGTGTATTCTAAATTAATTTATTTAAACTTCTGAATATCAAACTTGGTCAAAACAAGTGCATATCTTCCTCTAGGGGGTGGTAAACTGCACAATCTTTGTAAAGCTTTGCCAGCTTTTTCTTAATTGTTCAATTTCAATAACTTTTGTTGTGATATAGTTCTGTGAATAAAACCAAAATCTAAATGTTCTTTTATGAACCAGCAATAAGACACACCCCTTATATTTGATAATTATTTTTTATACATTTCACAAGTGAAGCTTTTAGATGGAATAATTGTGCCTTTTGCTCTTCGTTTCGCACTTTGCATACGGTCCATATCCAGCGCTTTTACATTATAATGTCTATTACAATACCTTAAGGCAGATTAAAACAAATAAAATACGTTGTGTTCTCTTCTACATTAAAAAATAAATAAATAAATAAAATTAAAAAAATTAGAACAGTATGTTTCTTGTCATTGTGCTAAATCGTTAATAGAACTATTGAAGATTTCCGAGGCTAAATCTCTGACAAAAGTCAAACGTAGAACAAACTTTATATCGGTAAATCTATTCTGGTTTTTTAAACCGACCATCTTAAAGTTATCTCTGTATACAGAATGTGAAACGATCATTGGAATCAGACGTGCCTTTTTGCCTTCCTACATTCGAATGCTGCCTACAGAGGCAGCATTTTTCAGCTTTCGGACGCAACCATTGACTGACTGTATATCTACACATTCTAAATAGCAGTTAGCCCAGACCAAACCTTCTCAATGTAAATCGTCGGTGTCTTCCGTCATCTCTTCTTGTCGGGGTTTCCACAATAACTGGGGTGTATTCCAGTGAACATTAGTTGCGTCCGTAATCCATCACTAGTTAACATTGACTGTTCTGTTTACTAAATGGCCTAAATAGAGAAGGAGGAAAATAAAATGGATGAGCGAATTTGGACGATGGCGTAATTACAGTGCGCCAGAGAGCGGCTCTGGCTTCTCCTCTTTTTCTTCTTCTTTTGGTTTTATGGCGGGTTGCGAACCGACTTCATAGGTGCATACCGCCACCTACTTTGATGGAGTGTGAAGAGAATGTACCGTTTCTCACCTAAATCTTATACTCTGTTAATTATTCCACAATTCTTAAGAAATCTCATGATTGCACTTATTTGTTTTCCTGCATTTAGACCATCATTCAGAATACTACTTAATGAAAATTATTTAATTCCTAAGGATTGTAATTCATCTTTAAGTCGACCCCTTTCTCTTTCATATGCTGTACATATCATCGTAACGTTTCCCACTGATTCCTCTGTTAAACAAACATTACATAGACCAGCATTATGTTTCGCTATAATGTATAGTGTTTGGTTAAGATTGTAATGTCCTGTTCGTATGTGTGTTAAAATTACTTGTTCCCTTCTACTTATGTTATTAATTATTTTTCGTCTCTTTATACTCCTTTGTACTTTGTGATAATCTGTTTGACATGAGTCCCAGTATATCTGCCATACAATATTGCATGCATTTAATATTAACTGTTTCCTTCTGTTCTTCTGTTCGGATCATCCATATTTAAGAATTCTTTAGCCATTTTATCTACCTCTTCATTATCTTGAATTGCCACACGTGCAGGTACTCATATAAAGAGAGTAATTATACCTATCTGTTTAATAAGTATTAAGGGCTAAACATTCGAGGCTCGAGCCCTAAATGATTTTAATCTAGTCCCAAATGTTTTGTCCTTAAGTCCCAGGCATTTTGCCAAGGAGTTCAGAGGAAATGTGATAGAAATTAAGTAAATGTTGATCGTTTTAGTTGGCCACTGTCGCCATTTACAGTATGCGATTTTGACTGGCATCTTTCTCCGCACACGCACATACACTCAATTTCAATTTCAATTTCAATTAAGGTGAGCTTTATTGGTATGACAAAAACTGTACATTTGTATTGCCAAAGCAGTTGCAGCTGGGCTGCTTACAAATAGTGCACATATGTATTAACAGAAAGAAAAATAATAATAAAAATATATAAAAAGCATTAAGCATGTAGTGCAAAATAAATTAGTGTATTTAAGTGTATAAGTTAGAAATAAAATAAAACAGGATAAAATATTAGATTTACAGAGGCAAAATATACATCTAAGTAATATAATACAGTAATACGGCATAACATAATCTACATGTGCTGGAAACATCAGATCAGGGCAGGTTGAGTGTTTTCTCTTATATCATGGCAGGCAGATACATATTGAGAAGCAAACACACAGCAGTTCTTGTGTTCTCCTAAAGGATACGGCAGTTTCTCCTGGTTTGAAAGAGTTTTAAATGTCTGATGGATCTGCTGTATTTTATCATAGAACACTGTCCGTATGTCTGTGTATTTGGAGCATTATGTTAGGAAGTACTGTTTCCATCTGATTCAGATCACGGTGTGAACATAGTCTCTGCTCCGGTGGCAGCCATGTTTTTCTGTGTCTGCCCATCTCTATCATCAGCTTGTGGCCACTGAGTCTGTATCTGGTCTGCGTGCTTCTCAGTTTCTTATATGACACTGTGTACAGATACTCTGCCATACTGTACTCTCTCTTTAGAGCCAAATAGCATTGCATTTTACTCTGTTGTTGTGTTTGGGTTTGCCAGTGAGAGATGTAGTTCTGTTTGATTTGTGCAGTAATCTGATTGATTCTGATGTGATTCAGAGCATCAGTAGATGTTAGTGAAGCATCAGGACTGAAGCTCTGGATTAGCTGAGGGAGGGGACTGCTTTCTTTGCTCATCTCTTGGTGATGCAGGGCTTTAAAATGATATGATTGGGGGTTACTGAGTTTCAGATGTTTCCAGAATTGAATTGCCCTTTTTTGTATCTTTATGATTAGAGGATATTTGCCCAATTCTGCCCTGCATGTGTTATTTGTTGTGTGCCGGTGCATGTGTAATATATTTTTACAGAGTTCTGAATGCAGTGTCTCAATTGGATGTTTTTCCCATTTGGTGAAATCTTGATTTGGATTTGTCAGTGGACCCCACACCTCACTGCCATAGAGGGCAATGGGCTCAATTACTGATTCTAATATTTTCATCCAAATTCTAATAGGGATTTCTATAGGACATTGCCATTTTATGGCGTAGTAGGCCCTGCATGCTTTATCTCTTAGTTCATTCACAGCATGATTAAAGTTTGATTAAAGGTGGATGTGATTTTCAAACCCAGGTAGTTGTAGTGTGATGTGTGTGTTATCTGGTTATTGTCTAATGTAGATGTGTGTTGTGTTCCCTGGGATCTGGATCTTTTCTGAAAGATCATGATTTTGTTTTTTTTCAAGTTGACTGTCAGGGTCTGGCAGTATTGTTCTAGCAGGTCCAGGTTTTGCTGTAAACCATGTTGAGTGGGAGACAGCAGAACCAGATCATTTGCATACAGCAGGCATTTGTTCTGTGAGTTGTGTAGGGTGAGGCCAGGGGCTGCAAATCGCTCCAGACAGCAGCAGCCCTATCTCACTCCATGCTCTTGGGAAAGATACCATGTACGTTTGGTGCCGATTTTTACACCACATTTACTTTCAGTGTACATTGATTTGATAAGGTCATAGGTTTTATCTCCTATGCCACTATTTTATTTTGTAAAATAGTCCTTGGTGCCAAATTGAGTCAAAAGCTTTTTTAAAGTCAATAAAGCATGCATATATTTTACCTTTATCTTGGTTAAAATGTTTTTCAATTAGAGTATGTAATGTATAGATGTGGTCAGATGTACGGTAATTTGGTAAAAATCCAATTTGACTTCTGCTCACTACATTGTGTGTGGTGATGAAGTCTAATAGTCAAGCATTTATTATGCTACAGAATAACTTTCCCAGGTTGCTGCTCACACAGATGCCTCTGTAGTTGTTAGGATCAAATTTATCTCCGTTTTTAAAAATTGGTGTGATCAAGCCTTGATTCCAGATGTCAGAGAAGTAACCTACACTCAGAAACACATTGAATAGTTTTAAAATGGCCTATTGAAATGTACTGCTTGTGTGTTTTATCATTTCATTTAATATCCCATCAGGTCCAGATGCTTTTTTGAGTTGGAGGTTTTTGATTTTTTCTTTAAGTTCTTTATCAGTTATTGTGAAATCTAATGGGTTTTGGTTATCTTTGATTGCTAATTCTAGTTTTCCCAATTGGTTGATTGGTTGATTTTGTTTACAGTTTGTGTCTGTTTGTACTTTATTAAACAATGTTTGGAAATTACTTTCCCATATTTCTCCATTTTGGATAGCAAATTCTTCATAATCAGTTTTTTTTCAGATTGTTCCAATTATTCCAAAATTGGTTTGTATTCACTGACTTCTTAATTATTGTGAGTTGTTTTTAGGTGTATTGTGCTTTTTTGTTTCTTTGTGTATGTTTGTATTGTTTTAGTGTTTCATAGTAAAGAAGACACTGACTCACTCACACACCACATGACTTAATCCTAAACTATTTTAAAGCCCTTGAGCATGACAGCTATTTAAAAAAAAAATGGTCAGAAAATAACGGTCAGTGTAGCACAGTGTGGATGACAGATCAAGGCAATGGCGACTTAAAAAAAGGATCAAACGACTATTCTTTATTTTTGGCAGAACACGAAGAAAGGTACCTTTAAGCTTTTTTTCATACTATAAAAAAAACACTCACACGCATATTCAAATAATTAAATATTCTACAAACCACAACCATAAAAGTGGACTCGAGTCCATCTGAAGACTTACGACTTGACTCGATATAATCAAAGTAAATTTGCAACTTGACTTTCAGCTGCGCACAAGTGCTGAAAACCTTGTTTCTCTGTTAGAGAATGATAGTTTGTACAAAGTTAAGACTAAAGCTTGCCCACTCTCTTTTCCTCTTCCTCATTAGAGTGACAAAGTCTTCGCATCTCTAGTCTACTTAGACACCCTGAGACCAGCACAGTCATCACCACACTTCACCTAGTGGTTCACAATCACTGATACAACACTTAGTTGTCCCACCACACATAGGCTTTTACTCCACACAGATCTGTGTCAGTCTCTCTTCTCCTCAGCGTGCAAACATGCCGCAGACTGCAGACCCCATTGCCCATGGGGAAGATGTGAACACTTGGCTGAGAGGCATGACAGACAGCCTCACCCCCAAGACATCTGAACTGTTATTATTTTTAATAATAATCCTAATCCTGAGAAGATTCCTGACACAAGATTCAAGCCAGAACAACAACCACGAGGAGCTTGTCAAGATCACCAGCACCCTAAGCTATGCCTTCACAACCCAGCTGAAACTGAGCGACAAGCACATCACCCACCTTCAAGAGGAGCTGACACGTGCTCAACGTCGCATAGACAAGCTGGAAGTGAAAGTTCAAGATCAACTCAAAGCACCCAACGAGAGGGAGCAGGAAACAACGGAACAAGTTAAGAAGCTCCAAGCAGCCCTGGCAGCAGCTCAGCCCGAACAGCAACATGCAACAGCTGCCCAGAGAGACCTGGTAAACAGACTCCAGTATGCCAAACAGCTACTAGAGAAAACCAAGAATGACATCAGAGACAATAATTCTGAAATCAGTGCTTTGAAAGACCACCTTGAAAGGTACAGACCTGAAATGGACAATCTGACCCAACAACTAGACGATACCAACGATGAGCATCTACATGGTCGGAAAAGAACTCCAATATGCTTACAAGCAGAAACAAGAGCCAAGGAAAGAGAAACATCTCTTAGCCTCATCACTGCTGAGCAGAGCAGAGTCCCACGTCCAAGAACTGGCATATGACGAAAGGAGCGAAGGGCCACAACCCAAAACCTCACCTGCCTTCGCCACACAACCCTGTCCTACCAACGAAGGAAAACCTCCCGTCCAAGACCTTAGAGCTGCACACGGGATGACCATCAAAGACCTCAACAAGCTGTCTGAAAACATCAGCAGGTTCGACCCGAACTCCACAGAGGGCCACGACATCCAGGCCTACCTGCAAGATATCGAATTTCATCTGGAAATGAGACCTCATGTGACTGACAGAGACAGGTTATACGTCCTTAGAGCCACGTCCAGTCCAGAGGTACGAAACTTCCTAGATCGACAGCCCAGTCAAACAAAGTCAAACTACCAGCGACTTCGTGAGGTCCTGATTAAAGAGTTTACAGACCCAGAGTCTGAACATGGACTGTTGACTGCCTTGGAAACCAAACAAGGTCGACAAGAGACTCCACAAGCTTACTACAACCGACTCCTTCTTTGGTGCACACAACAAGCCTGACCTTGAAGAGGATGTGAACTTCAAAAACCTCTTCCTAAAGAATCTGCACCCTGGAGTCAGCCACCATCTAGGCGTCATGGCCTGTCCCCACTCCATGACCATCCAACAGTTGCGTGACCTAACACAGAAGGCCTATAACAAGCAGAAGATGGCCTCAAAGAAAGGTAACAAAACCTCCACACTCTTGAACTCTGTCAACAAAGACTCAAGCCTTGCACTGGACGACACCCAGTGGCATCACAACACCAGAGTCTTTCATCAAGAGCACAGAGAACGTGACACCCATGTCCACAACCATTTTCAGCCCAACTGCTGGAAAAATCCATGGGACCAGCCACGCTTCTCTAGAAACCAAAAGGATAGGAACAACTGGAAACCTAACCAGACATCCAAAGGTAATCACCTGACTCATCCAAGAGCAAGTCATGTGGGTAAGCGACAACGAAACCCACCTCCGCAACACTCAGACATGCACAGTGCTGAGTATTCACAAGAACATGACAGCTTACCATCAGAAGACATGGAACAAGTCATGAGACAACTGAAAGAGTTCCTTCAAGACCAGTTTCACACTTATGACCACAAAGTTGAGTCATGCTTGCTGTGACCAGCGACAGAATGGAAGGCCGGTGATCACCTGGTACACCACATCAGAGATGACAAGCACCTGTTCAACAACCACCCGGAAAGAGCAAGTCTTTCACGGCCAACCGTTGATGAAAAATCTGAGGTACTAAAGAACATCACCTCAGTCTCCCAACGCTCACTAACAAACTGTCAAATTAACTCCAACTCCAAGAACCACATTCCTGTCTGTGCAACAGTGACCACCAGAGCACAGAAGGTCAGGAAGTCTGCCACAGCCAGAAGGCATCACTAGAAGAGTGCAACATAGGAGACAAGGTTTTGCAACCCAGCTTCACACAGCCATGCCAAACTGCCTCCGACTGTCTGCTAAAGAACTTCCTGCCTTGCTGAACTGACCCCCATTAGACCATGGACGCCCTCATCCAAGCCAAGGATGCAGAGAGCCAGTCTTCAGTGACATACAAGCAAAGGGGGGAGACAACACAGACTGAAACAGATCTGACCACACATACACTACACCTTTAACACACACAACATTACCTACACCCAGAGGTAACCACATCTACTGATAACACATTCAACAAACATATTCTTCCCACAGGTAGAATATACAAATTTTAGCGTAACAAAGTTACATTTACCCACCATGAAGAAACATGCAGCCATCCTCACAATAGGTTATAACATCTGACACTAAGTTAAGGTAAATGACACACTAGCTGTACATGACATCCTAGCTCAACAGCAGTTGTAAGCCATGCTAGGAAAACCCACAGCAGCTTTGTTTTGTCTTATTCTTCTTTTACCTATCCTTCTCCTTCCCCTCTTTCCTGAGTAGGTGAAACACCTAGACACCCTGCAAGGGTCGAAGGTCTGATATTAGGATTGACTCACCACACCTAATATCCGCCAGCCACTCTAAACTGAATGGAAGCCAGAGAGCTCCATGCACGATAGGGTCAACTCATTTCATTGCAAATGATGTTACTAGAAAATAAACGGTAAACGTTTAAATTAAGACAACCTAGAAGAACCAAACAAAGTTAACCACAAATTTGATTGGCGAATCAAAATAAAACAATGATTTCCAAAATGATCTAAACTATCCTCAATGTACTAAACTACATTGACTAATTGAATTTAACAACGTGTACCTAAATAACCTGATGCCTGAACCAGTACAGTAACTGTCATGGAGGTGTTGTCTTGTTGTTTGCTGTGTTTGTCTGCTTCTTCTGCCTTTGTTTCTCCAGCGATCGACGATGTCTTCAGCTAAACACCTCGCTGATCGAAGGGGAGATATGTAGCGTATGAGGCCTGAACCAGACAAATTAAAGATTCGATCGTGAGCATGGTTTAAACAACAGAAGCCAAATTCCTCGGAAATGCAACAGGATGCTGTAAATCAACTCCTAGCACCACAGTCTGATAACCAACCAACTCTTTCAGAGAACAGCTTTCAACATTAACACCATTAGAACAATTATTGACAATTTCAATTCGAAGAAGAGATTGTCTAATTTGGGGCAAGTAATCGAAGAGTTGGACAGTCTGACCCTCACATGTAAAGCCGTGAGAGTAAATAAGATCTTTGGATTGACTTCCCCCCACCTAGCAGAACCAGACTGAAATTCCTAAGGAGACCTGTTAACCCCTCTGGTCTTCACAGGACATATCCTTACTCCCCAGAATGGCACAGAGAATGCCTTCCAATGCATATATGCACCAAAATGAACTCAAAAAAGACTTCTAAATGGATATCAGTCCATTGCTTAACTCCATATCATTTATGTAACCCACACATTTGACTTTGTTTCTAATCACTTATTGTGTATGTCTTTTTTAAATAACTCTTGAATAGCTTAAGGGATCATATTCATGTTTAGTATGTGTGTGTTCGAATCTTCTTGCTTGAAACGTTTCTGACCATCATTTATTTGTCAAATGTATCATATTATTGTTATAGGAATCATGTCCAAATTATACCCTGCAAGAGCGGGAAAATTCGGACCACGTTCTTGATAAGATAACATATGATTTATGAATGGGTGGGACAAACAATGCAACACCCTGAGAAAAGACAATATCTAATTGGTCAAGACAAGATTTGAGGTGTGGCCAAAATGCCAGTTTAAATACTCAAGACACCATCAAATTTTGCTTTTAGCTTTGCTTGTAGTTTAAGCTTTTAGTCATGCTTTTAGCTTTTAGCTTTTGTTTAGCTTTTGCTATCAGTCATGCCGGCTTTTAGCCTGCTTTTAGCTTTTAGCTTTCGTTTAGCTTTGCTATCAGTCAATGCGGCTTTTAGCTTTTAGCTTTCTAGCGTGCTTTAAGTCATGCTTTGTCATCACTTTTAGCGTTCTTCGAGCGCCGTTCCAGCGTGCTTCGGCCTGCACGCCTGCTGCTGCTTAGCCACGATGAGAAGAAACACCACCTAGTCTCGTCAAACTTTACTTCTTTTCTTTTTCTTTAGTTTCTTTTCTTTTCTTTTCCGTTTGAGAGTTTTGTGTTCTGAGTTAAGTTTTGTAACGCCGTGTCTCCGAGTCTGACCTCGCGTGCCCGTCTGAAACTTCAGCCAGCCCACAACTCCGCATCGTCAGCCTACGCCCAACCACGGGCTTCCCAAGACGTCACTTCAACGACTACTGAACTTACAGCCAATCAGCAACCTCGGGAAACCCCCTTTTCAGCGACAACAAAGGGAACCCCGTTACACAGGCATTACAAGTAACGTACCTCCAGACTCTGATCTGTACTGGTGTTATCTAATATAATTTTAACCTAATTGATGAACTCAATGCGAGGGTTAATTAAGTGATTGATGGTTGTTCATGTCTATGCAATTTCACGTATTGCTGTAAACTTGGGATTTCACATTTTCATTCTCTTAAACTCATTCTTCCCTAACTACCTATCTTCCTGCAACTTGTGTGAATGTGTGAGTGCGTGTGCTTATGTGTTAGGATTAGTTTATATGTTTTAGATTTATCTAATAAAGCCTTATTCATATTGAAAAGAGAAGTATCTTGTGTTTTGTGCTTACAAGTTAATGTCTTAAACTGCCGATCTTGTTACTGTGCTAATTAATAGTGTTTTCACTATACTTTGGATATTAATATCCAGCGCAGATTTGATGTTATACGGCTCGTTCAGTGAATCGCTGGCCGTTTCAGTGATCAGCCGTGAAACAGTGATTCTGTTCAAATTCCCTTTAAAATCTTAAATGATTCCCTTTGAGCTAAATCGACCTGTTTCCCTTACAAGTTACTATGGGACACCTTTGGCAAAGTGGAAATCGATCTCTTTGCGTCGCCAGAGAACGCGTACTGCCCAACATTTTTCACAAAAGAGAGTGACGCACTGGCCCATGTATGGCCCAGCTGCCCGCTTTATGCGTTTCCCCCGGTCGCACTGTTACCACGGATGATCAAGCAAATCAGGGAGAGCGAATGCTCTGTGCTCCTCGTGGCGCCGTTCTGGAGGAACCAGGTTTGGTTCCCAGAGCTGATGCAGCTAGTGAGCATAACCCCATGGCCGATTCCGGTTAGGAGGGATCTCCTCTCTCAGTCCAGGGGCGCGATTTGGCATCCACACCCTGACTTATGGGCCCTGCACGTCTGGGCCATCAACGGGTACCTGCGGACCTCCCAGAAGGGAGTGTTGAACACTATTACACAGGCGAGAGCGCCTTCTACTAGCTGTAGCGTTGTGGAGATTCTCTCCTTCCTTCAGGAGCTGTTGGAGAAGGGCAGGTCCCCTTCCACGCTCAAAGTGTACATGGCTGCCATAGCAGCGTTTGTCAAACCTATGCTTGACCAGCCACTGGGAAGGAACGATCTCATCATTCGTTTCCTGAGAGGTGCTAGGAGATTAAACCCTCCCCGACCCCCTCTGGTTCCGGTCTGGGACCTCTCCACAGTCCTGGACGCTATGAAAGGCGCCCCCTTCGAACCGTTGCAGTCCGTGGATTTGCGGTATCTTTCATTTAAGAACATAACTAATGCAATTGACAGGTTGACAGCTAGAGAAGTAAACGCCAATGATGACTGGGGATGGAATTGGTTTAAGGGTTTATGGCAGAAAGCAGAATACTTTTGGTTAATTGCTGTCTTAGCACTGGCCATGATTTTACTTTTGCTGTGTATGTGGCCTTGTGTGGTGGGAATGATTAGAAGAGTTGTAAATTCAACCATTAATTCTTCAGTAGCTCATCAGATGGTAATGTACAATGTCTTGTGTGAAAGTAGGAATAATGTGAGTGTTTTTGATTAAAAAAAAGACGAAGACAATGAGATGCTAAAATCTGACAACTGCAGAAGAGTAATAAGTAAGCATTATATGCTGTAGAATAAACAGGGTCTAAAGCAGGTCATTGTCCATGTTACGAGATGATGCAACCCGAAGGAAAGATAAGAACGTTTCTTCTGTTTGAATATCACACTAAGATTTTTAACTATAATCAAATATAAGAGTTATTGTTTTCTTTCTAGCTTGCTTATACTGTATGTTCCATAAAAAACAATGCAAATGCTTTTTTCACCCTTATGAGAGTGATTGTGTGTTTTGAATCCTAGTGAATTTACACGCTTGATGTAAACTATAAGGTTAACTCATTCAAAATTGTTTCAAATTACTTATAATCAATTTAAGTGATCAATAATGATCAAAAGGGGAGTGTTATGGAAATTTTTAATTTTGTTAATTTTGCATTGATTGTATTAATCTCATTTAAGAACATATCACACTGTTGAATGTATATTTTTAAACATACACTGATCAAGGTAGTAAATATTCCATAAGGGACATTGAGTTCTTTTATGTAACTTGTGCACGTAACTGCTTTGGGCTGAAAAACAACTTTTAAGAAGGAACTATGTACCAGAAACGGGCAGTACTGAAAATAATAGTACTGAAGACATCTACATTAACAGACAGTACCATGGGGTGAGGTGCATGTGTTGTGAGAGGAAGAATTGTATAAACTTGTTAAATCATCTAAACCAACAACATGTATGTTAGACCCTATTCCATCTAAGCTCCTAAAAGAGGTGCTTCCAGAAGTCATAGATCCTCTTCTGACTATTATTAATTCCTCATTGTTATTAGGATATGTCCCCAAAACCTTCAGACTGGCTGTTATTAAGCCTCTCATCAAAAAACCACAACTTAACCCCAAAGAACTAGTTAATTATAGACCAATCTCTAATCTCCCTTTTCTGTCCAAGATACTAGAAAAGGTAGTATCCTCATAATTATATTCCTTCTTAGAGAAAAATGGCATCTGTGAGGATTTCCAGTCAGGATTTAGACCGTATCATAGTACTGAGACTGCTGTCCTAAATGACCTGCTCTTATCATCTGATCGAGGTTGTATCTCTCTATTAGTGCTATTGGATCTTAGTGCTGCGTTCGACACTATTCTTCTGCATAGGCTAGAACACTTTGTTGGCATTAATGGAAGTGCATTAGCATGGTTTAAATCATACTTACATGACCGCCATCAGTTCGTAGCAGTGAATGAAGAGGTATCATATTGTTCACAAGTGCAGTATGGAGTACCTCAAGGCTCAGTACTAGGGCTGTTACTCTTCACACTTTACATGTCACCCTTGGGAAATATCATCAGGAAACACGGTGTTAGCTTTCACTGTTATGCTGATGATATTCAGCTCTATATTTCGGAATGCATAGTCGATATAAAAAACTGTATGACGAGTAATTTCTTACTGCTAAATTCTGAAAAAACAGAGGTGATAATTATAGGACTTAAAAGCTCTGCATGTAATGACCTAGAACACTGTCTAAGATTTGATGGCTGCTCTGTAAATTCTTCGTCATCAGTTAGGAACCTAGGTGTGCTATTTGATAGCAACCTTTCCTTAGAAAGCCACGTTTCTAGCATTTGTAAAACTGCATTTTTCCATCTCAAAAATATATCTAATTTATGGCCTATGCTCTCAATGTCAAATGCAGAAATGTTAATCCACGCGTTTATGACCTCAAGGTTAGACTATTGTAATGCTCCATTGGGTGGTTGTTCTGCACGCTTAGTAAACAAACTCCTGCTGGTCCAAAATGCAGCAGCTAGAGTTCTTACTAGAACCAGGAAGTATGATCATATTAGCCCGGTCCTGTCAACACTGCACTGGCTCCTTATCAAACATCGTATAGATTTTAAAATCTTGCTTATTACTTATAAAACCCTGAATGGTTTAGCACCTCAGTATTTGAACGAGCTCTTGTTACATTATAGTACTCCACGTCCGCTGCATTCTCAAAACTCTGGCAATTTGATAATACCTAGAATATTAAAGTCAACTGCGGGTGGCAGATCCTTCTCCTATTTAGCGCCCAAACTCTGTAATAACCTATCTAACATTGTTTGGGAGGCAGACACACTCTTGCAGTTTAAATCTAGATTAAAGACCCATCTCTTTAACCTGGCTTACACATAACATACTAAAACACTTCTAATATCCAAATCCTTTAAAGGATTTTTAGGCTGTATTAATTAGGTAAACCGGAACCGGGAACACTTCCCATAACACAGGATGTACTTGCTAAATCATTAGAAGAATGGAATCTACGCTCATATTAATCTGTTTCTTTTTTGTTGTGTTGTTTAGGTAGACAAGGGATCCAGTCTGTACCCAAGTCAGAGGGTCACATCAGTCACCCGGATCCAGTATGTATCCAGCCCAGATGGTGGATCAGCACCTAGAAAGGACCTCTACAGCCCTGAAAGACAGCAGAGACCAGGACAGCTAGAGCCCCAAGACAGATCCACTGTAAAGACCTTGTCTCAGACTATCACCGGGACAAGACCATAGGAAACAGATGATTCTTCTGCACAATCTGACTTTGCTGCAGCCTAGAATTGAACTGCTGTTTTCGTCTGGTCAGAGGAGAACTGGCCCTCCGACTGAGCCTGGTTTCTCCCAAGGTTTTTTCTCCATTCTGTCACCGATGGAGTTTTGGTTCTTTGCCGCTGTCACCTCTGGCTTGCTTAGTTGGGGTTTTTTTATTTATTGTGTTATCGTTGGATTTTTGGTTATTTGTTGCTCAGATACTATTTAAACTGAACTGAGCTGCATGATGACATCACTGAATTCAATGATGAACTGCCTTTAACTGTCATTTTGCATTATTGACACACTGTTTTACTAATTAATGTTGTTCAGTTGCTTTGACGCAATCTTTTTTGTTTAAAGCGCTATATAAATAAGGTGAATTGACTTGTTGTGCATGAGATATACATGTGTTATGGGGTGATGTGCAATGGACAACATGACTGGCTTAGAGGTCCTTATCTGTTTTCAATGTATCTCTTTGCATATTATACAATCAGACTGTGAGAGTATGAGGGTATCACTCTGCTCAGTTTTTCTCTCTGTGTAGACTGATCATTTCTGCAGAAATTAAAATTAAGACAATGGAGAATGTTTTTTCATTCTCAGTCTTCACAATTATTTCATTACTTTTGTAATGAATGAGGTGGATCAGACACATGAGTATTTGTTATATTTAATAAATAGTGGACAATACCTCTCCCAAAACATGCAAAACGTGGTAGAGAAAACCAGGCCTCTGGTTACCGTGGTAACAAAGACACACATCAAGGTAAGATTATTTTACAACTCAAAGGAATGTAGAGTTTTCACTCTAAATTCACATTAAAACAGACAAATGTACCGTTGTACTATACAGTCCATCCTAATTCTATCTCCCTCTAGATATAACCACTTGAGGAATGTAGGGACATGTACCCAATTTTCCCCATCTCATTATTTTTCCTCTTATAGTGTTTCACTTATGTATTGAAAAAAACTCTTTCAAATGAACATTTTAGAGTTGGATACTATTGGTAACAGAGGTCCTAGGTATGCCATGTTTGGTACCTTTCGGCTGCAATTTTAATGGTCTAAATGTTGATTTGTATTATATGTTGATACCTATGGACAGTATTAGTGTTACCAGAATCTTTAACAGTTTCTTCATCAACATCCATTCAAAGACCATATGCAAAACATATGCCTGAGGACAAAGGGTCGTAAACTTTCCCTCCAAAGCTACCATTCCTCATTGGCTCACTCAAGTTCTGAGGGTGTGACATTGTCACCTTTTATAGATCACTGATCACCAGATCAGAGAAGGTTTTGAGATGCAGAAACTCCAGGGCAAGATGCAGAGCTAAGAGTCCTCAAGAACCCATCCTAAGCTTGTGCCAGGCTTTCAGCCTAGTCTTTCCACTTCAAGATCCTCTGACTCAAACTGGTTCTTTTTCATCAACTAACTTCAGCAAAGATCAACTTAAGTCTTCAGACTGCATCAAGACTCCCTTTCAGACAGACAAGGCGTTCAAATATCAAACTTCGTCTTAATTGATACAGTAAGTATCATTTGCACCTTTTTATAAAGGTTTGTTTGAACTAAGAAACGGATGTTTCTTTCAGGCTGTAGATCTGCTGTAGATCTGCTGAATCAAATTGTACCATAGCTTCATGTCTTTATTTCTCTTCTCTTTACTGCTTAAGCTTTAACCCCTCTTCCTATGCCAACTGTGTGTGTGTGTGTGTGTGTGTGTGTGTGTGTGTTAGACTAGTTTAAGTGTTTATGTATTTAATAAAGTCTTACTTGTATCACACTTGAAGTTGGTCATTGTTTGTTCATAACTGGAGTCCCTATTCATGCCGATTTTTGCTACATGCTCTGAGTAGTATTGTACAGTAAGAAAGTTGTTTTCCTTAAATAGGAAAGTAATGTTCTTAGAATCGACAGACAGTTGACACTGAGTTGTCAAGTAAATACTTACAGAGGATCTAAATATTTATAATTAATCATAACTAGTCATGATTGATTATTCATATTTCCCCTTTGAGCTGATTCGCTACATAAATGGTGGAGAAGGATGTGGGCATGATAAAACAAAGGTTATGAGCTTAAAACACTGTCAACCTAAAAGTGTGTGTTTGATAATTCAGGTAAGGGTAATAGGGCGTGACTTGAGATAGGCATTTGTGTCCCTATTTACTGGCTTGTTTAAAGGCAGATAAATTAGGCACTTGAATTGGTACCTCTATTATGATTGAAAGAGTCTTTATGCAAGGCTCGAAATTGCAACCATTATAGTCACATATGCTCCCTAAATTTAATGTGTGCAACCTCAAAATATATTTGGGAGCATTTGTGCGAGTGCAAATAATTGTTGAGGTGCGACCTGTTTTCATTTCTCTACCAAACGTTGGTTGATTATTGCTGAGTATTTTGTTGCTGTGAGCTCATACAGTGACCGGTCCACCGTTCTATCACATAATCAATTAAACTTCATCTTTATGTTCTTACATTTAAAGCAGATTTTAGGCTGGTTAATATTTGCCGTCAATCACTCCCTTTCACTGCGCTCCGTTATCAGGTGACAGGGAGCTAACTAGCGTAAAAAAAAATCTAAAGAGATGGAGAGAAGATGAAAAGAATACCGTTAAACAGGGCTCTCGACATTAACAGTTGAGTTTTTATATTTATAACATATGATACAGTTAAGTAATATTACACGACCAAGAATGCTGTTTTCCCGAATATCCTGAATAAACCATCAACACTAAAAATGTGACACTGATTCCATACAGCAGTTAAGTAAACTGTAAAAAGTGGTTAAACTTAAATCACTTACATTTTATACGCAAAATTATCTGTTTTTGTTCAGTTTCAGCGAAAATAGTTCCAAATAAAGATCACGACAGAACTATGGCACATTTCACAAGAAAACAAACGTGTTTCATTACTGAATGATTCAGCGTTTTGAACGAATCGGTTGAGTCAAAGATTCAATGACCCATTCATAAACAGCTGCCTCTTTCTTGAATGAATCATCCGTTTGAATGAATCGTTTGAATGACTGACTTAATGATTCACTCATTAAGACGGTCACTTGCCGCCACCTACTGGTGGTTTAGTTTAATGTTTAAAAGTATCATTAAAAATATAATTCTTTCCAACATTTATATATATATATATACACAACAAAATTTAAGAATGTAAAATAATAGATGAAGCCCACATTTAATAAGATTAGAGAAAAAATAGCCTTATAAAGGTAAAAAAAAAAAAAAGAAATTCCCTGGGGTAATTATTAAAAATATGCATATTTAAATGTCAAAGCTGATAGAACACCGATGAGAATATTGCTTCAGAATAAATTATATTTACAGCACAAAAATCCTATGTATTCCAGAAAAATGACTTTTACTCAGAAAGTGAATGACAAGGCTTAATGTCGAGCCCTATATATATATATATATATATATATATATATATATATATATATATATATATACACACACACACACATACATTTTAGTCGTGGTGCTCCTAAATTGTTGCTGGTGCGCTTAACTTTTTGAAGTTGGGAGCACCAGTGCTACCAAGTAAAAAAGTTAATTTCGAGCCCTGTGTGTTTCATGCAAATCAAGTACTTAATTAAAAGTACAGATACGTATAATAAAATATTACTCCAGTAAAAGTACTCCTATTTCAATTTAACTCAAGAGAAAGTACAAAAGTACTTGATTGTTTGTACTTAAGTAATGATAGATTTATTTTGCAATTTTATATAGGCTACTTAATTAAATATTATATTAGCACATAATTTTAATAATCCTACTGCGCAAAATACCTGGGATTTTCCCAAAATAACCACTAAATGAAGTCGAGATATATTTTTGTTGTTGACATGGACTACGTTGATGAGAGTGATGTAATGTTCACTGTGAAGCTAACACTGCGATGTACCTGAAAAACAAACAAAGAAACAACAACAACAAAAAAGATTTGACCATTTGATTTTCACTTTTAAGGTTTGTTGTTTTTTGTTTGTTTTAAGTTTTGTTTGTTTTGAGGATAATGACTGTTGTTTGTGAGAACATTTTTTTCTTCTCAGACCTTGTCTGTGGTGTAAAAACACCCCTGGCCAAATGCCCCCAGAGTGCATCACTTCCCACTTTGATAATTTCTGTAGCAATTGTGGCATCACCCTGGTTGAAAAAACTGACAATAAGCATCCCGTCAGTAAAACCACCATCCCCCCTTACCATCCCCTTTGGATTAATAATGTGCATTATGTAAAACTTTTCATGCAAATGAAATGTTAAAATTATCTACTTAAGATAATTCACGCATAACGGCAATTGGCCAATCAGAACTAGGTTCTGTACAAGCTGCGCACAAGTGGAAGCAAGTTTTTTTTATTTTTCACGTAAAATGGTTCAAGCGCAACTTTTTCATTTCTTTAAAAAGAAGACAACAGAAAAGAAAAGGTATGATTTTTCCTTTATTAGAATTTAAAAAACATTCCCCTGACATAATTTTATTGTGCTGTACAGTATGTGTAACTGTGAGGGACTGAGAGATGATAGAAGAGCTGACATTATTGAGTCATCGACTTTGCAAAAATCTAACAAAAACAGTCCAAAAGCTTTTACTGCACAATGAAGCCTATTAGAATAAGGTAAAATAACCTTGTAATTCATGCAATTAAAGAAAAAATACTCATGTATGAGTTTTTATGTTTTTATATTCATTGCACAAGCAATGTACTTTTCTGAATATCAGTAGGCCTACATGAGCGAGCACCTATGTGCTATTAATTTTATACAACAGTACATAGTAACACAGTGTTTCATTCCTTGAATGAATCAGTTTATGATCGAATCAAGAAAGCCAGTGATTCAATGGCCCAATCAGATGGACACTTCCCTGCGTCCCATTGTGCATACTATCCAGTCTATCTGCCCTAAATAGTATTGAAAATTACTAATATCACATAGAATTTAGGATGGATATTATGCACATTGTGACGCAGGCTTGTTACGTTTCTAATTGAATCAGCCGTTTTGAACTAGTCATTTGATTTGAACGATTCAATAAATAATTTATCAAAACAAGGGCTTGCTGCCATCTACTGGTGGTTTTATTGTCATCATTATTTATCCATGACAGGCCTAAACCAGCCAAAGTTTCAGCACAAAAGCACATTTAGCAAAATATTGTTTAATTATCAAAATTGACCAAAATTCCTCTATTTCAGGCTCAAGAAGGGGGAAAAAAAGTTTATAAATAATATTTCATTTAATAAGGCAAATTTTTCATTAAATAAAAACCTTTTTTTTAAAAAGAAAAAAGAAATTGACCACACTATCCCCCCTGAATTTTTTTTTACAATTCGACCACTGACTGTAGTTACCATGTTCTGAAAATGACATCCTTCCTTTTTCGTTTTCTTTACTTGTGAATTCAGTTCACTGGAGACTCACACTAAATGGTTCATTTGAATCAGTGAGTTGTCGACTCGAGAACAGCTGCAATCGGATCATTCTAATTTGTGAATGAATTGCTTGGTGGGATTTGCGAACTGATTTAAGAGGTTCATTGAAATACTTTGGAATGTAGTAAAGTAAAAGTAAAAGTTACTCGAAATAAAACTACTCCAGTAAAGTACAGATACTTGAAAAATGTACTTAAGTTCAGTAACAAAGGTACTCTGTTACTGTCCACCACTGTATCAGTGTAAGGTTAATCTGATCTTAGCGAAGAAACCCTAATTTGTATTAAAGCATAAATCTGTTCTGACGAAGAAATCTCAGCTCAGCAGCATGTCCAAACTGTACCATAATGCATTAATCTGCTTTAGTGAATAAACCAAAAAATTGCAGTATTGTTTAAGTCAAGTCATCTTTATTTATATAGCGCTTTAAACAAAAAAGATTGCATCAAAGCAACTGAACAACATTAATTAGGAAAACAGTGTGTCAATAATGCAAAATTACAGTTAAAGGCAGTTCATCATTGAATTCAGTGATGTCATCATGCAGCTCAGTTCAGTTTAAATAGTATCTGTGCAATAATTTGCAATCAAGTCAACGATATCTCTGTAAATGAAGTGTCCCCAACTAAGCAAGCCAGTGGCGAAAGCAGCAAGGAACCAAAACTCCATCAGTGACAGAATGGAGAAAAAAAACCTTGGGAGAAACCAGGCTCAGTTGGGGGCCAGTTCTCCTCTGACCAGACGAAGTCAGCAGTTAAATTCCAGGCTGCAGCAAAGTCAGATTATGCAGAAGAATCATCTGTTTCCTGTGGTCTTGTCCCGGTGGTCGTCTGAGACAAGATCTTTACACAGGGGATCTGTCTCTGGGGCTCTAGTTGTCCTGGTCTCCACTGTCCTTCAGGGCTGTAGAGGTCCTTTCTAGGTGCTGATCCACCATCTGGGCTGGATACAGACTGGATTCGGGTGACTGCAGTGACCCTCTGACTTGGATACAGACAGGATCTGGTGGCTACGGTGACCTCGGAATAAGAGAGAAACAGACTAATATGAGCGTAGATGCCATTCTTCTAATGATGTAGCAAGTACATCGGGTGTTATGGGAAGTGTTCCCGGTTCCGGTTTACCTAATTAATGCAGCCTAACAATCCTTTAATGGATTTGGATATTAGAAGTGTATTAGTATGTTATGTGTTAGCCAGGTTAAAGAGATGGGTCTTTAATCTAGATTTAAACTGCAAGAGTGTGTCTGCCTCCCGAACAATGTTAGGTAGGTTATTCCAGAGTTTGGGCGCTAAATAGGAGAAGGATCTGCCGCCCGCAGTTGACGTTGATATTCTAGGTATTATCAAATTGCCAGAGTTTTGAGAATGCAGCGGACGTGGAGGACTATAATGTAACAAGGGGTCGTTCAAATACTGAGGTGCTAAACCATTCAGGGCTTTATAAGTAATAAGCAAGATTTTAAAATCTATACGATGTTTGATAGGGAGCCATTGCAGTGTTGACAGGACCGGCTAATATGATCATACTTCCTGGTTCTAGTAAGAACTCTAGCTGCTGAGTTTGTTTACTAAGCATGCAGAACAACCACCCAATAGAGCATTACAATAGTCTAACCTTGAGGTCATAAACGCATGGATTAACATTTCTGCATTTGACATTGAGAGCATAGGGCGTAATTTAGATATATTTTTTAGATGGAAAAATGCAGTTTTACAAATGCTAGAAACGTGGCTTTCTAAGGAAAGGTTGCTATCAAATAGCACACCTAGGTTCCTAACTGATGACGAAGAATTGACAGAGCAGCCATCAAGGCTTAGACAGTGTTCAAGGTCATTACATGCAGAGCTTTTAGACCCTATAATTAACACCTCTGTTTTTTTCAGAATTTAGAAGTAAGAAATTACTCGTCATCCAGTTTTTTTTATATTGACTATATATTCCATTATTTTTTCAAATTGGTATGTTTCGCCGGGCCGTGAAGAAATATAGAGCTGAGTATCATCAACATAACAGTGAAAGCTAACACCGTGTTTCCTGATGATATCTCCCAAGGGTAAAACATGTAAAGCGTGAAGAGTAACGGCCCTAGTACTGAGCCCTTGCGGTACTCCATACTGCACTTGTGAACGATATGATACCTCTTCATTCACTGCTACGAATTGATGGCGGTCAATAAAAGTACGATTTAAACCATGCTAATGCACTTCCATTAATGCCAACAAAGTGTTCTAGTCTATGCAAAAGAATGGTGTGGTCAATAGTGTCGAACGCAGCACTAAGATCCAATGGCACTAATAGAGAGATACATCCACGATCAGATGATAAGAGCAGGTCATTTGTAACTCTAAGGAGGGCAGTCTCAGTACTATGATATGGTCTAAATTAGCACTGGAAATCCTCACAGATGCCATTTTTCTCTAAGAAGGAATATAATTGCGAGGATACTACCTTTTCTAGTATCTTGGAAAGAAAAGGGAGATTCGAGATCGGTCTATAATTAACTAGTTCTTTGGGGTCAAGTTGTGGTTTTTTTGATGAGAGGCTTAATAACAGCCAGTTTGAAGGTTTTGGGGACATACCCTAATAACAATGAGGAATTAATAATAGTCAAAAGAGGATCTATGACTTCTGGAAGCACCTCTTTTAGGAGCTTAGATGGAATAAGGTCTAACATACATGTTGTTGGTTAAGATGATTTGACAAGTTTATACAATTATTCCTCTCCTATAGTGGAGAATGAGTGGAACTGTTCCTCAGGGGATCTATAGTGCACTGTCTGATGTGATACTGTAGCTGATGGCTGCATGGTTACAATTTTATCTCTAATAGTATGGACTTTAGAAGTAAAGTAGTTCATAAAGTCATTACTGCTGTGATGTTGGGAAATGTCAACACTTGTTGATGCTTTATTTTTCGTTAATTTAGCCACTGTATTGAATAAATACCTGGGTTTATGTTTGTTTTCTTCTAAAAGAGACAAAAAGTAATCAGATTTAGCAGTTTTTAATGCTTTTCTGTAAGATAGGTTACTTTCCCTCCAAGCAATACGAAATACCTCTAGTTTTGTTTTTTCCTCCAGCTGCGCTCCATTTTCCGGGCTGCTCTCTTTAGGGTGCGAGTGTGCTCATTACACCACGGTGTCAGACTGTTTTCCTTAACCTTCCTTAAGCGTAAAGGAGCAACTGTATTTAAAATGCTAGAAAAGAGAGAGTCCATAGTTTCTGTTACATCATCAAGTTGTTCTGAGGTTTTGGATATGCCATGTAATGACAGGAATTGGGATACATCAGGAAGATTACTTACAAAGCAGTCTTTTGTGATAGAAGTAATGGTTCTACCATACTTGTAAAAAGAAGTAGAATTTACAGTTTTAGCTATATGAAGTTTGCACAAAACTAAATAATGATCTGAGATATCATCGCTTGGCTGCATAATTTCAACACCATCACACATCAATTCCATGTGACAGTATTAAATCTAGAGTATGATTTCGACAATGAGTAGGTCCTGAGACGTGTTGTCTAACCCCAATAGAGTTCAGAATGTCTATAAATGCTGATCCCAATGCATCTTTTTCATTATCAACATGGATATTAAAGAGCAGGTCATATTGTTTTTTGATGATTATCTCTTTTGATGTTTTTAATTTTGATATCCTTAAATGATATATATCTGCAAAGTTGTTAATCAAAAAAGTGCATGATAAATAAAGATATTGTCTCTCAAAAGAGAGAGTCGGTTCTGAATCTCCATAACGAGTCGTTATATTTTCGACTCTTTTGCCTGTTACCGGTGTACGTCACTGGGTTACACATTTGCATAATCCCCGCCTGCCCACGAAATACGAACAGAGTCTGATCTGCCCACAAACACTTTTGCTATTAGTGCGTTTACATCATGTTGAGAAGACGCGGTGTTCAAGGAAATACAATTCGAGCCTTTTGTTGTGTGCTTGTCATTTTATCAAGAACTGCTTCTCTAATCTGGGCTTTTATCTTCATTGGCTTCTAATCTTCTTAATTTGGACTAACAAGCTCTCTGAACCACGACCTGTAAGTAGTACGATTGATACGTTAGGTGTACATTTTCAATTGAGTGCTCAAAATATAATTTTTTTGTGCCAATATGTGATGTATACCTAGTGCAGCTTTAGGTTTCCAGGTAAAGCATGATATTACTGTCTTACTGAAGTAGTTCTAAAAATTCGCAGTGAACCTAAGAATATGTCGATTATTGTAGACTGACGTTGTTCTAATTACTTTGTTTAATAATAATGTAGTGTAGCACACAGACTTTATAATAATTGTGAAATTGCTGTTTATTGTGCTACACTGGCAGTTACAGGGTTAATGCGGGAGAGATGAGTGATTTCGGCTGGTGCTCCTGTGATACAACTGTTCTGCATTCTGATTAAAAGTTAAGACCAATCGTCTTTTGTCTGTCATTCTTCAAACATTACAGTAGACATATTTTGGTTTACAAACTGTATTGTTTAATCAGTTAGTCACGTTAGTGTAATGGGGTGACCCTTTTAGGGTTTTCTTTCTGTGTGGGTGGATGGAGCTGGGCGGAAGTTAAGCTTATGGCCCCTTTAAAAACGCAGAGATTTCCTTTTACTTCCGTTTTTCCTCCAGCATGGTATGCAGGCTGCATTCTTTTGTGTCGCAAGAGCAATCTATTATGCATTAAGCACTGATCGTGTATTAAGTGTCGTAGACCTGCATAAGTTGGAATTCCCTTTTTCTTTAACTTTTGCCGTGGGCCTGTAGATGTTCAACTGCATTAACATATTTTGAGTGTAATCAAGGCAGTGTTGGTGGTTTGTTCACCGTTCTTACTGAGGGCCAGTCAATTGTGCTTCAGAAATATGCCCGCTGTAGTTTTGCTGCTGTGCGGCGGCTCGTTACTGCGACCTGTGGTGCTGTGCTGTGGAGACTGGAGAGGGTGCGCGCTCAATTTCCACGGACTTTCGTGATTTAAAAGCGCACGGTTGTTTGAGCACGTTTTGTGTGAACAAGTTTTTATGTGAGTGTGTGTTGAGGCGGGCGCGTGTTTGAGTGAGCTCGGTGTGAACGCGCGTTTGTGGTGGTGTTTGTGTGTGTGTAGGAAGTGTGTGTGTGTTGAGATGATTGGGTATTGAATTATTTCTTTGTTATATTAGTTGATTCAATTGTATTTTCTTTAATTTGATATTTCTTTGTTTTTGTGGCTTGTTAATTGTCTTTTTGATTACGGTGGGCTCTTATCTACTGTTAATTCCTATATAACCACCAGGGGAGATTAGCTGTTGGGATTGGGAGGGTTTACTTTGTTTATTTATATTGTTGTTTTGTTTATTGTGTGGATTGTGATTTTTTTTTTTTTTTTTTTTTTGGTTATATGCATGAAGGTGTGAAGTGAGGTTGTGGGAATTTAATTTATTTGGAATTTTTTTTTTTACATTCTCTTTCCCAAGTGTTGATTTATCCCATGAGATATTGGTATTGACCGTTTAAGATCCAGTTTATAGGTGGCCACTGTATGACATCAGTAGCTTATTCTTTTCTTTTGTGTGAAATTTATTGTTTTTGTAACGTGTGTATTTTTTTTTTGAATAATTTTTGTATAATTATATTTTTACATCTCGTTGAGTGTCAAATAAAGATTGTACACATCTCTGCTTGTTTTCCATTTATTTGGAAACCCTGTAGTTGGGAGCATTTACAAAATATTCTATATCTTAGGTGGCAATTGCCTCTGCTCACATTAGCACTCGGCTAACGTATCCACCTAGTGTTCACAGTTTAGCAGCTAAACTTTAGCTGTGGGCACGATTCGCTTGCATAAGTGTTTTTGTATTTTATGTCATTATAAGAACGGATTGACTTTATTATTGTTTTATGTAAAGGTGCTTTGTCAATGGTAGCGCTGGCTAACTCGCTCAAGGACTGCTCTCTGTGCCAATCACAACAGGTTTGGCCAGCTGACCAATCAGAACAGAGTAGGCTTGAGGAAGGGAGGGGCTTGCTCCGAACTTGCTTGAAACTAATCATTTCTTAATCATTGGCAAATGACTCTAATATTAAATGTATATTCTGAGAAAATTACAATGTTTTCTGACCTTAGATGCATTTAAACCTGATGTAGGGGACTCCAATACAATATGGGACACTTTAAAATACCATATGACCTGCTCTTTAAAATCACCAACAATTAAAACTTTATCTGCAGCCAGCACTAACTCGGATGTAAAATCAGCAAACTCTTTAATAAAGTCTGTGTGGTGCCCTGGTGGCCTGTATACAGTAGCCAGTACAAACATCACAGGGGATTTATCATTAACATTTGTTTCTCTGGATAATGTTATATTAAGCACCAATACTTCAAACGAGTTATACTTGAAGCCTGCCCTCTGAGAAATCCTGAAAACATTGTTATAAATTGAAGCAACACCTCCCCTTTTACCTTTTGGACGTGGCTCATGTTTATAACAGTAATCTTGTGGTGTAGACTCATTTAAAATAATGTAATCATCAGGTTTTAGCCAGGTTTCTGTCAAACAGAGTGCATCTAGATTATGATCAGTGATCATATTATTTACAAAAAGTGCTTTCATGGAAAGGGACCTGATATTCAATAATCCAAGCTTTATCATTTGTTTATCCGTATGGCATCTGTTTTTTATTTGCTGAACCTCAATTAAATTGTTTCTCTTAAATTTGTTTGGACGTTTTTTGTATTTTCTAGCCCGGGGAACAGACACAGTCTCTATAGTGTGATATCTAGGTGAAAGAGTCTCTATGTGCTGAGAATTAACTGACTTCTGTGACTGGAGGCGGCTAGCAGACGGTCGGTTTAGCCAGTCTGTCTGCTTCCTGACCTGGGCCCCAGTTAGTCAAGTACAAACTCTAATACTATGTGCCATATTTCTAGAAAGAAGAGCGGCAACACCCCAGGAGGGATGAAGACCATCTCTTTTCAACAGGTCAGGTCTGCACCAAAAGCTTGTCCAATTGTCTATGAAACCTATGTTATTCTGCAGGCATTACTTAGACATGCAGCCATTGAGTGATGACAGTCTGCTATGTATCTCATCACCACAGTAAGCAGGGAGGGGACCAGAGCATATTACAGTGTCTGACATCGTGCTTGCAAGTTCACACACCTCTTTAATGTTATTTTTAGTGATCTCCGACTGGCGAAGTCGAACATCATTAGCACCGGCGTGAATAACAATCTTACTGTACAGGTCCTTCTCAAAAAATTTGCATATTGTGAAAAAGTTCATTATTTTCCATAATGTAATGATAAAAATTAAACTTTCATATATTTTAGATTCATTGCACACCAACTGAAATAGTTCAGGTCTTTTATTGTTTTAATACTGATGATTTTGGCATACAGCTCATGAAAACCCCAAATTCCTATCTCAAAAAATTTGAATATTTCATCCGACCAATAAAAGAAAAGTGTTTTTAATACCAAAAAAGTCAACCTTCAAATAATTATGTTCAGTTATGCACTCAATACTTGGTCGGGAATCCTTTTGCAGAAATGACTGCTTCAATGCGGCGTGGCATGGAGGCAATCAGCCTGTGGCACTGCTGAGGTGTTATGGAGGCCCAGGATGCTTCGATAGCGGCCTTAAGCTCATCCAGAGTGTTGGGTCTTGCGTCTCTCAACTTTCTCTTCACAATATCCCACAGATTCTCTGTGGGGTTCAGGTCAGGAGAGTTGGCAGGCCAATTGAGCACAGTAATACCATGGTCAGTAAACCATTTACCAGTGGTTTTGGCACTGTGAGCAGGTGCCAGGTCGTGCTGAAAAACGAAATCTTCATCTCCATAAAGCTTTTCAGCAGATGGAAGCATGAAGTGCTCCAAAATCTCCTGATAGCTAGCTGCATTGACCCTGCCATTGATAAAACACAGTGGACCAACACCAGCAGCTGACATGGCAGCCCAGACCATCACTGACTTTGGGTACTTGACACTGGACTTCAGGCATTTTGGCATTTCCTTCTCCCCAGTCTTCCTCCAGACTCTGGCACCTTGATTTCCGAATGACATGCAAAATTTGCTTTCATCCGAAAAAAGTACTTTGGACCACTGAGCAACAGTCCAGTGCTGCTTCTCTGTAGCCCAGGTCAGGCGCTTCTGCTGCTGTTTCTGGTTCAAAAGCACACGCCTGTTACCGGTGGCTCTGGATGTTTCTACTCCAGACTCAGTCCACTGCTTCCGCAGGTCCCCCAAGGTCTGGAATCGGTCCTTCTCCACAATCTTCCTCAGGGTCCGGTCACCTCTTCTCGTTGTGCAGCGTTTTTTTTGCCACACTTTTTCCTTCCCACAGAGGTGCCTTGATACAGCACTCTGGGAACAGCCTATTTGTTCAGAAATTTCTTTCTGTGTCTTACCCTCTCGCTTGAGGGTGTCAATGATGGCCTTCTGGACAGCAGTCAGGTCGGCAGTCTTACCCATGATTGCGGTTTTGAGTAATGAACCAGGCTGGGAGTTTTTAAAAAGCCTCAGGCATCTTTTGCAGGTGTTTAGAGTTAATTAGTTGATTCAGATGATTAGGTTAATAGCTCGTTTAGAGAACCTTTTCATGATATGCTAATTTTTTGAGATAGGAATTTTGGGTTTTCATGAGCTGTATGCCAAAATCATCAGTATTAAAAACAATAAAAGACCTGAAATATTTCAGTTGGTGTGCAATGAATCTAAAATATATGAAAGTTTAATTTTTATCATTACATTATGGAAAAGAATGAACTTATTTCACAATATGCTAATTTTTTGAGAAGGACCTGTATATAATATATATATATATATATATATATATATATATATATATATATATATATATATAATATTTGTTAAATAATATTCATATTTTATCTAAATATTTTAATTAAATTATATTTAATTATATTTAATAAATAATATTATAATAAAGGTATATATATATATATATAAGTATGTGTGCTCTCTGGGAATTGAACCCACAACCTTTGGCACTGCTGACACAATGCTCTACCTCTGAGCCACAGGAACATAGAAAAAGTAGAGACACCAGCCACCATAGACCAATATTTACCGGGAGCCAGAGCGCCTGAGATCTTGGCCAATTTGAAAGTGCTGGCTAATGATAAATGTGAATTCAGTAAGATTGTTATTCACGTAGGCACTAATGATGTCCGACTTCGCCAGTCGGAGATCACTAAAAATAATGTTAAAGAGGTGTGTGAAATTGCAAGTACAATGTCAGACACTTTAATATGCTCTGGTCTCTTCCCTGCTTACCGTGGTGACGAGATACATAGCAGACTGACATCACTCAATGGCTTGATATCTAAGTGGTGCCCGCAGAATAACATAGGTTTCATAGAAAATTGGATTTTTGGGGCAGACCTGACCTGTTGAAAAGAGATGGTCTTCATCCCTCCAGGGATGGTGCCACACTTCTCTCTAGAAATATAGCACATAGTCTTAGAGTTTGTACTTGATTACCTGGGGCCCAGGTCAGGAAGCAGACAGACTTGCTAAACTGACCGTCTGCTAGCCACCTCACATCACACAAGTCAGTTCATTCTCAGCACATAGAGACTCCTACAACTAGATATCATACTATAGAGACTGTGTCTGTTTCCCGAACTAGAAAATCCGAAAATGTCCAAACCAATTTAAGAGTAACAATTTAATTCATGTTCAACATATCAAAAACAGATACGGGTTAACAAATGATAAAGCTTGGCTTATTAAATATCAGGTCCATTTCTGCGAAAGCATGTTTTTGTAAATAATATAATCACTGATCATAACCTAGATGTGCTCTGTTTGACAGAAACCTGGCTAAAACAAGATGATAACATTATTATAAATAAATCTACCCCCCCAAGACTACTTTTATAAACATGAGCCGCGTACAAAAGGTAAAGGGGGAGGTGTTGCTACAAATTATAACAGTATTTTCAGGATTTCTCAGAGGGAGGGCTTCAGGTATAACTCATTTAAAGTAATGGAACTTCATATAACATTATCCAGAGAAACAAGTGTTAATGAGAAATCCCCTGTGATGTTTGTACTGGCTACTGTATACAGGCCACGAGGGCACCACAGAGAATTTATTAAAGAATTGGCTGATTTTCTATCTGAGCTAGTGCTGGCTGCAGATAAAGTTTTGGTGATTTTAATATCCATGTTGATATTAAAAAAGATGCATTGGTATCAGCATTCATAGACATTTTAAACTCTACTGGGGTTAGACAACACGTGTCAGGACCTACTCATTGTCGAAATCATACTCTAGATTTAACATTGTGACATGGAATTGATGTTGATGGTATTGAAATTATGCAGCCAAGTGATGATATCTCAGATCATTATCTAGTCTTGTGCAAGCAAAATATAGCTAAATCTGTAAATTCTAATCCTTGTTACAAGTATTGTAGAACCATCACTTCTACCACAAAATACTGCTTTGTAAGTAATCTTCCTGATTTATCTCAATTCCTCAGCATATCCAATAACTCAGAACAACTTGATGTAACAGAAACTATGGACTCTTTCTTTTCTAGCATTTTAGATATGGTTGTAACGCTCAGCCCAATGGGTTGGGTTACTAAAATTGGAATGGGGTCTGATTTCTATGTGTGAAAGTTAAAACATGTTAAAAGGATGACATAAAACAGAAATACAGTTAATAAGATTGGTGTATTTACAGGTTCACAATAAAAGACTTTAAAACAACACAATAAAACCAGGTAGACTCAGTCGGATAAAAGCATACAGTTATTTTGTCTATACCCTAAAAACAGTCCAAGAATCCCTGTGTGTTGTTGAGTCCCAATGTGAGTGTTCTGCAGTGTATATACAATCCAATCTGAGTGAAATCCAAGTGGCTGCAAGTGTCCGGAAAGGTAAGTCCTATAAAAGTAACTCCACAGTCCGGGTGTGAGTGGAAGCTGTTAATGGTCTCCTTGATTGTCTGCCATGCTGCTCTTTTTATAGGGCTGCTGCTTCCTGTCAGGTGTCTGATCACCTGGCATGTCAACCATACAGATCTTAAAGACATACACACACACTAAAACAGATAAGAGGCATAAAATGAACCTAAGAACATGTAAACCAATTAAAATTCTATAATACATAAAATCACTGTAATAAATAGAGTGGTTAAAACATGCCCTTGTGTGAATAGTGACATGGTTATAGAAGTGTATATTGTTATTGAAACTTATTAATATTTCACTTGATTATCACATAGTCTAGTACAAGTATATAAATCAATAAAAAGAGACCCCCCTTTTGCCTCTGAGGGCATGTCTTTTCCTCCAGGGCAAACAGTGAAACTAGACCTTTAAGAGTCCTGTCACCCATTGTTCATAAAATGTGTACCCTCTTTTCAGTGTTGCTTAAAATGTCTTTGAAATAAATTAGCTAATAAATGAAATAAATGATCAGTCACCTGACAGGAAGCAGGAGCCCTATAAAAAGAGCAGCATGGCAGACAATCAAGGAAGCCATTAACAACTTCCACTCACACCTGGACTCTGGAGTTACTTTTATTGAACGTACCTTTCCGGACATTTGCAGCCACTTCAATTTCACTCAGATTGGATTTGTTTCGTTTTACCCCGCCGTCAGTCAACGGTACCCTAATTCTCGACAAAAGAGCAGTTTTCACTATCTCTGGGACCCAGGAGGGCACAGAGAGTTGCGGACGGCCCAACACCGGACCTCACTCATCCTCCTCCTTTGCCAGCCGGCGGCATCACTGGACCTCACTGATCAACAAATGAACATCTGTTTCCACATCTCACTGAGAGATGATGCGGGAAAGCTTCTATCTCACCTACAGTATACATTTGTTCCCTTCCCCCCATTTCATTGGTACAACCCTCCCTTATATTCAAGAACTGTACTTATCCAGAGTGAGCAAAAGGGCTGGCAAAATCACTCTGAACCCCTCACATCCAGCACACTTCCTCTTTGAATTGTTGCCATCTGGTCGACGCTACAGAGCTCTGAGCACCAGAATGACCAGACACAGGAACAGTTTCTTCCCCCAGGCAATCCATCTAATGAACACTTGACAATAACTGTGGAACACACAACACTATTTATACACACATACACTTAGTCTACACTTCAAATTTGCACATAATATACCTGTACATACAAAACTGCCTATTGTAATATACCTGCACATACAATTGTCAATTTGTATATTGTTATTCCTTACCTACTTATTTGTATTTTTTATTCTTTTATTATGTGTCTTTTGTTCTGTCGCTGTCATTCTGTTGCACTGCGGAAGCTTCTGTCACAAAAACAAATGAAAGTGAAAAAGTGACACAATGTGTAAACATACCTGGCAATAAAGCTCATTCTGATTCTGATTTCCTTCCCCACCCATCCTTCCCTTCACTCAGAATGGTCAACAGCTAAATAAATGCAAGTGGTATTCACAGTCATGTTTGGTATCATTTAAAATGGCTCAGTGTGACTGGTACAATGGTCTCAATCATACAAGAAGCAGACTTAGGGTGCTTTCACACTAACACTTTTGGTGCGCACCCAGGTTCGATTGACGTCAGAGTTCGGTTCGTTTGGATGATGTGAACACTGTATTCTGAACTCTGGTGTGCACCCACGAACCGTACACGAGTCTGCTTAAAAAGGGTGGTCTGGGGTACGGTTCATGTGAACTCTCGTACGGTTCGCTGCTGATGTGAACGCAATCGTAACAAATCGCGGAAATGAACCGCTATTAATGACTTATTATTTGATAAAAATATGTGTTTGTGTGTGTGTTTCAGTCAAGCGTGACTGACGCGTTGCAAACAGAGAGCTGTATATCTAATTTCTGTTCGCCTTCAGTTTTCTTCAGATCATTTGCAGTACATTCGTAAGACAGACGTTAGTGCCGTTATGTACCGAAGTGTTGTAAACAAAACGAGCGGTTCAAAAACGTAAATATACAAAAGTGCAGAGAGCAATGTTATGCATTTGCCGCCTTCTCCTGCGCCGCCGTTACTAAGCATCAGGATAAACAGCTGCTGGCTTGATGACACAAACGAACCGCGGTTCGGACCCAAATAACATATGAACGCAGTCCAGCAGGGGCAGGGGGAGGGGGGAGCAATCGAACTCAGGTTGACTATAAGTCATCCGACTTAAAGGGGTCATATGATGCGATTTAAAATTTTCCTTCATCTTTGGAGTGTTACAAGCTCTTGGTGCATAAAGAAGATCTGTAGGACAGTCTGGCGCTTCTGACTCACATCCTGTAGGTACGTTTTTTATATTTAAACAATTTGCCAATGATGATTCAAATGCGAGTTTTGAGCAGTAGAGTAGCCTTGTTTTTTGTTGTTTCTCAGATCACAAATGCAGACATGGTTTTATGTTTACGCAGCGCGATACGCAATGCGTAAAAAGATAGTATAAGTCATTATAATCAGTAATTATGTCCCCACTGGATGCAACAAATGCTTCGTTTGTGATGGGTTTTATTTGTTTTGTCTCATTTAGTGATGTCTGGATCGCGGACGAATCTTTCTATTTAACCGGATCTTCTTAGTGAAGCGGTCGAACCAGTTCACCAAATCTATCTGAATCATTTGAAACAGTCCGTGTCTCCAGTACGCACTAATCCACAAATAACTTAAGTTACTCGGTTTATAAACGTGCCTTACGCTCCCTCTGATGCAAAATAAACCAATATCCCGAGTTATTCAGTTACTCTTAAAAGTACATTGACTGAACTGCTAAAAGAATGTGATGATGGGATGTGCACAAGCAGAGCAGCTGGACTGGGTTTCGTGCTGCTGAACTGGGAGATGGCATAATGTGTTAAGGGGCATAACATTTCCATTACACGCTTGAGGCATTCGGCCAATCACAGCGCACTGGATAGCTGGCCAATCAGAGCACACCTCGCTTTTCAGACCGATGAGCTTTGTAAAAATCTATGTGTTTCAGAAGGCGGGGCATGGAGGAGAAACTATAATGTACATTATATGGAAAATAATATTTTTTAAACCTTAAACCACAAACACATTGCATTACACCAAATACACAAAATAATGTTCTTTTTAGCAGCATCATATGACCCCTTTAAAGAATTTGCCACTGATGATTCTAACGCGAGTTTTGAGCAGTGTAGAGTAGCGATTGTTGTTTGTCATTTCTCTGATCACAAATGCAGACATGGATTTATATTTACACGGCGCAATACACAACGCCTAAAAACACAGTATAAGTCATTATAATGAGTAATTATGTTCCCACTGGGTGCAACAAATGCCTCGTTTGTAATGGGTTTCATTGGTTTTGTCTCGTAGTGCCAGGAGACAGCATGACAGTATTGTAAGGGGCATAACATTTCTGTCACATGCTTGAGGTATTCAGCCAATCACAACACACTGAATAGGTGGCCAATCAGAGCACACCTCATTTTTCAGAACGATGAGCTTTGTAAAAATCGACATGTTTCAGAAGGGCGGGGCATAGAGGAGCAACAATAATGTACATTATGTGGAAAATGTATTTTTTGAACCTTAAACCGCATAAACACATAGTGTTATACCAAATACACAACATAATGTTCTTTTTAGCAATGTCATATGACCCCTTTAATAACTTGCATTTTATGCATCTTATGCACTTAATTCCTTTTTCATTTATGGTGTTCATTGAGTAGTTGTTGATTACTCTTGTCTATCTTTTGTTAAAAAAAAAATATTTTATTACACTTGTGTCTTACTTATGGTGATAACATAGTAAGAAGTTCTACAAGTTAGATGTCCCGCCATCTTTCTTATCTGGTGTACTCATCACAGCACCTTTAGTGACAAGTGATCCAAAAATCATCACGTCATTGGTGACGTGAATACCCATCACCTCACTATTTCCTATTAGCATTAAGCATGCTAAACCGATTAGCATTTTCAATGGCTTTACTCAATATGTTCTAATTTTAGCCCTGTAGAGACATACATCTTGATATTTTAGTTTAATTCATTAACATTGCTGTGTGCAGTTTTTTCTGCATTATGGCTGAATTGTTGATTTCACAAACTCTCAGACATTTACTTTGTTGCAGTCACATTAGTTCCCTTCCAATCGGTCACTCCCGACGTCACGTCGGTGACCGACAAATTGGGATATCGCTTCAATAGACCAATCTACTTCGAGTGTAAACTAAACGAGACAATGCACATTGGCATGCAATTATTGCATCCAGCTGCAGCTGATCACAGCTTGAATATAAGGCAGCAGCAGGTGCAATGCTTTACAGCTTTTCGCTTCGGAGCTGAGCAACAACATCATTCTGCTCCATCCAGTGTCTTCAAGTGAGCTACAATGAGTTCAACACGGTCTTGGAAGCTTCTGGTGTTGGTGGTATGGTTCTTCAGGGTTGGTCGTTCTGAGTCGATCGGGTTGCGCACTTCAGGCTGCACTAACCCCTGTTGTGCTGCAACCGGCCAATTCCCCAGTGTGTCTCTGCACTAAAAGAGCATTTCTCTGAAAGAGCAAACTTTCTCTAAAAGAGTTTCACGGGTGCGTCTTTATAAAGATGACGGATCTTCCTTATCCACCATTTTCTTGTTGTAAAAATGGGTGTGGCCATTTGTAAATTTTATGGGTCTGGCTTCCGGTCTCTTCTGCGTCCACGCCGTCCAGCTATTTTTAGCTGAACAAAACAGTTTGTTTTGCTGCTTGATATTGAAAGTTGGTGTTTTATCATATTATTTTAATATATTATCTTAATTATGAGCACACTGGTTTGTAGTGCAAACAGTTTTACTGTTTACTGCACATTGTTATTCTTCTCGTTATTTACCTATAGCAGCTAATGAACCAGAAGTCTCACCCCTAGGCTTACTTCCACGCCCGTGCGTTTCTGGATGCGGTATTTAGCTGGCGGCGGGTGATGGTCACGATCGCTGCCTCACATGTCTGGGCATTAAACATGCTGAAGGGGCTTTCGTGGATGACTCATATTCCCACTGCAAGAAGATGACCATCTTGGAGCTGTGGACCATGGAACATGCTGGGCCCTCTTCAAAGAGCGTACCAGCGGTATCCAGCAGGGCCCCTCCTGATGACTGAATGTCGATCACTGCATTGGAGGGAGAGCTCTAAGGAAGATTCGGCTGCGCTGCCGCCCTCTGGGACAGGGGCAATGCCTGAATCGGATCCAGAGATGGCAGTTATGCTTTCCCGGGCCGCCAAGAAGGTAGGGCTCGAGTGGAAACCTCCACTGTGTCCCGAGACTTCCAGGCTGGAAGATTGGTTTCTCGGGGTGGCCCATGCTCGTTTTCAGTGCCCCGCCCCGGTGCCTACTTCCAGGAAGTGCATGAGGAGCTCACCAGGTCATGGACAGCACCTTTTACTCCCGGACACCGGCCTGCTGGTTCCTCCTCCCTCACAACCCTTGACGGTGGTGCAGCGAAGGAGTATTCGGCAATCCCCCCGGTGGAGCTGTCATTAGCGATGCAATTGTGTCCTAAGTCCACCTCCTCCTGGCGAGGAGACCAGTTGCTCCCTTCCCGGGTCTTTAGGGATTCGTCTGGTCTTACCGGCAGTGCCTATACAGCTTGCGGGGAAGCTGCTTCCGCCTTACACGCTATGGTGTTACTGCAGGTGCATGAGGCCAAGGAACTGAAGGACCTACACAAGAGTTGTCATGATCCGTAAGTTCTGAAAGAGCTCCTAACCACCACTGACCTCGGACTCCGAGTGATGAAGGTCACCGCGAGTTCTCTGGGTCATGCAATGTCCACGCTTGGGGTCCAGGAACGCCATCTCTGGCTGACATGAGGGACTCGGACAATGTACGGTTCCTCAACGCCCCTATGTCCCAGACTGGCCTCTTCAGCGACATGGTCGAGAGCTTAGTCCAGCAGTTTTCGGCTGCATAGAAGCAGACAGAGGCGATCCAACACATCCTGCCCCAGCAGGCAGCTGCTGCCTCCCCCATCCACTGGCCACAGCGCCACAGTCTGCTTGTCACTAAGGACGGCCCCCTGCAACCACCCCCACTCCCGCGCAGCATCCGCAGCAGCCTCTAGCCAAGCAACGTCATGGAGCCAGGATAGGCAGGCTGCCTCGCCAGTCCAGGCCTTCGTCAAACCTGGCTGCAAGCGGAAGAGCAAGTGGCCCTGAGACAGGCGATCCAGAGATGGAGGGAGCTACTCTTCAGGAGATGGTTAAAAGCACCACTCCTCCCCCCGGAGGAGGGCCGGGTGGAGAATCTTTTGTTTCGTTTTACCCCACCATCAGCCTCTCAGTCGACGGTACCTAAATTTTTATCAAAAGAGCAGTTTTCACTATCTCTGGGTCCCAGGAGGGCACAGAGAATTGCAGACGGCCCAACACCAGACCTCACCCATCCTCCTCCTCCGCCAGCCGGCAGCAGCAGGCTGTTCAAGAGCGTCAACAAAGGCCCTACTCACACACCTCCTACCAACCTGTGGAACCAGGTAAGCATTGCACCGCACTCTTAGACCCCTCTCCGTTCCGCTCACAAGCCACCAGAGTTGGGTCCCTGCATTCCACCTGGCTGTCCCACTGTGGGTAGGGCGGTGGTTCCGCTGGTCCCACTTGCACGGTATCTGGGTACCTGGCTAGCGCTACCCAGCCCATATCGCTGGCTTTGGCGGACCATCAGCCTCGGCTATGCGATTCAGTTCGCCCAGCGTCCCCAGAGTTCAGCGGCATCTGCTTCACAACAGTGAAGGAGGCCGATGCTCCTGTCTTGCGGGGGGGATCGCAGTCCTACTGGCGAAGGACACAATAGAGCCGGTCCCTCCAGCCGATATGAGGACGGGGTTTTACAGCCCTTACTTCATTGTACCCAAGAAAGGCAGTGGGTTACGGCCAAATCTTGGACCTGTGAGTTTTGAACTGGGCCCTTCATCAGTTAACGTTCAAGATGTTGACGCAGAAACGCATCTTTGGGTGCGTCCATCCCCGAGATTGGTTTGCAGCGATGGACCCGGAGGACGCATAATTTTATGTGTCGATCCTTCCGTGCCACAGACCATTTCTGCTGTTTGCATTCGAAGGATGGGCATATCAATACAAGATCCTGCCCTTCGAGCTGTCCCTGTCCCATGTCTTCACGAAAGTCGTGGAGGCGGCTCTTGTTCCCCTCAGAGAGCAGGGTGTTTGCAGCCCCCATCTGCACTGGCATATCAATTGCATAGAGTTGTTAGCAGTACGCTTTGCCTTGGACTGCCTTAAAGGGCGCTTAAGAGGCAAGCAAGTGCTGTTCCGAACAGACAACATAGCGACCGCTGCGTATATCAACCGGCAAGGTGGTCTTTGCTCCCGTCGCAACTCGCCCGCCACCTCCTCCTTCGGAGTCAGAAGGTTCTGAGGTCCCTTCGTGCCATTCACATTCCAGGCCTGATCAACCGTACAGCCGACAAGATGTCTCAAGCTATGCTCCTGGTAGAGTGGCGACTCCATCCCTGTATGGTCCAGCTGATTTAGATACATTTCGTAGCCACTCAGGTAGACCTGTTTGCCTCTCCAAAGACCACTCACTGCCAGTTGTTCTACTCCCTGACCAAAGAAACATTTGGCACGGATACACTGGCACACAGCTGGCCGCAGGGTCTGCGCAAGTAAGCATTTCCCCCAGTGAGCCTTCTCACACAGAGGCTGTGCAAGGTCAGGGAGGACAAGGAGCAGGTCTTACTTGTGGCGCCGTATTGGCCCACTCAGACCTGGTTCCCTGAACTAGTGCTCCTCGCGACAGCCCCTCCCTGGTGGATTCCTCTGAGGAAAGATCTACTGACTTCCTGCACCCTATGGCACCTGCATCCAGACCTCTGGAAACTTCATGTCTGGTCCCTGGACGGGATGCAGAGGTTCTAGGTGACCTACCCCAAGAGGTAGTGGACACCATCACTTCGGGGAGAGCACCGTCTACGAGACACGCTTACGCCTTGAAGTGGAACCTGTTTGTTGAGTGGTGTTCTTTTCATTGAGAAGACCCCCAGAGATGCCCGATCAAGGTCGTGCTTTCCTTTTTGCAGCAAGGGCTGGAGCGAAGGTTGTCTCCCTCCACCCTCAAAGTCCAGGTTGCTGCGATTGCTGCGTACCATGACCCTGTAGAAGGGAAGTCAGTGGGTAAGCATTATCTGGTCATCAGGTTCCTTAGAGGGACCAGGAGGTGGAATCTTTCCCGGCCCCCTCCATATCCTCTTAGGACCTGTCTCTAGTGCTTAAATCACTACAGCAGGGCCCATTTGAGCCTTTGCACTCAGTCAAGCTAAAGTTTCTTTCATTGAAAACTCTGTTCCTGCTTGCACTGGCCTCCATCAACAGGGTGGGGGACCTGCACACATTTTCGGTCGACGATTCATGCCTAGAGTTTAGGCCGGCTGACTCCCAGGTAATCCTGAGGCCCCAGCCCAGCTATGTGCTCAAGGTTCCCATGACACCCTTAAGGGGTCAGGTGGTGCTCTGTCCCTTCTGAGCCCTCAGATGCTACGTAGACCGGACACAAAGGACGTCAGACCAGCTCTTTGTCTGTTATGGAGGCCAGCAGAAGGGGAATGCCGTCTTGATAGTGGATGCCATTATCCTGGCTTATCAGACACAGGGTGTGTCCTGCCCATTTAGGTTGCGAGCTCACTCAACTAGAAGTGTTGCTTGCTCCTGGGTGCTGGCTCATGGGTGTTGTATGATAGTTGTTTGTAGAGCTGAGTGTTGTGTGATCCTGGGCTCTTGAGCTGGGTTCCGTAGCCTTCATGTGGAGCCAATGTCCTCCTGTGTTCTCACCTCAAATGGGTAGTGGCACTGAGAGGCCCCGGTTAGTGTCGGCATGCTAAAACCTCTCCAGAGAGTCCATATCGTAGACCCTGTTGAGCTCTTCCGTCCCCTCGGCAGCCAGACGTGGCAGAGCTTCCGGTGCCAGCCCTAACTCGCTGAATCCTTGAGAACCGGTAGAAGGCTGGGTTCCATATGTGTAAAGTCCACGGTATAGCCTCAGAGCCCGTGTTTCCCCGGCAGACTTCTGCCATTTCCATGAGGCTTATAATCACCTCCAATTTTCCATATGCACCTAAACGGATGTTCATATGTGTATTTGCACCCAAGACCTCCTTCAGGAAGGATGGAGCTTCCGCAGTGTCCCTGTTCCAAGTGCAACGGGTATGTTTTCCCAGTGTTATCCAATCTCATTGAGTGGGTAGTGCTTTTGGGTAGTGAGTGGAACTTCTTGTTGCGAGCTCCGGCCTACACTAAAAAGGGGCACAGGTGGCTCGCACAGGGCACTGGAAGGGGCAGGATCCATGGCACTTTGGTAGGAATCCCAATTCGTCGGTCACCAACGTGACGTAACGAGTGACCAACTGAAAGGGAACGTCTCGGTTGCATATGGTAGCCCTCGTTCTCTGAAGGAAGGAATGAAGACGTCATGTCCTGTCGCCACAGCTGCTGTACCACTGCTGAGCGGCCGTGTCACCGGCTCCTGGTACGCATTGCACCTGCTGCCTTCTTATACTCACGCTGTGATCAGCTGCAGCTGGATGCAATAATTGCATGCCAATGTGCATTGGCTTGTTTAGTTTACACTCGAAGTAGATTGGTCTATCGAAGCGATAGCCCAATTTGTCGGTCACTGACGTGATGTCTCCGTACCCTCCTTCAGGGAACGAGGGTTACCATACGTAACGGAGACGTTCATTTGTGTGTGTATAAATGTGTACTTGCACAGTTATCTTTGTAAGGACCAGTTTGAGTTTTAGACCTTGACGTGTGCCTTTTATCCCCAACTTAGCTGGCTTGTACGTACTCCAAAAATTGCTCTGTATTTTCATATTTCCCACGGCAGTTATTTTAGGCCCCAACAATAAAAGTGACTACCATTTTAAAGACCATTTAGCTTTTCATGTCCATTATTTTTGTGGTTGGTTCACATAGCAAGTGCCACAAAATTCAGCAAGGTTTAAACCATTCTGAGGAAGTAAAAAAGGAAATAAATGAAAACAAAAATGAAAAAGGTAAACTTTATTAAGGCTAAACAAGTTTTATGACAGCAGTCTTATGAGCATGAATACTGAAACAAACAAGAATCAACTAAACTTGACTGTATTCAAATAAACTTGGGAGACAATTTTAAAGATGCAACAGCAGAATAAAGCTAAAAATTAAATTGAACACATTTATGCTTCTAAGTAGGTACTGTAACATCACTAATGTGATGAGTGGGCAAAAAATAATGATCTTTAGGATGCTGGCAATGTGGAAATGATCTTCCACTGGGCAGCTGAGACTGGTGGTTCTTCGGTTAACAAACATCTTCAGACAGACTCCTCTGAAGGATTAGTCACACTGCAAACAAGATATTTGTCATACTGCTGGAGCAAATCATTTAAACAGCTTTGGACTTGTCATGAAAATGTGAAAATATTGTATTACTTGTTTTTCACCACAGATAAGATATTCTCTCCTGATCTGTCCTTTGCTGTCTCAGCATCAACTTCAGGGTTGAATTCTCCATTCAAAATCTTGGTATCTGTAAACATGCAAAAAAAAAAAAAAAAAAAAAAAAAAAAAAAAAGGCTGAGCATTTGCTAAACAAAAGTAATTTTCATATGCATACTTTGGAATTACAGGTCCTTCTCAAAAAATTAGCATATTGTGAAAAAGTTCATTCTTTTCCATAATGTAATGATAAAAATTAAACTTTCATATATTTTAGATTCATTGCACACCAACTGAAATATTTCAGGTCTTTTATTGTTTTAATACTGATGATTTTGGCATACAGCTCATGAAAACCCAAAATTCCTATCTCAAAAAATTAGCATATCATGAAAAGGTTCTCTAAAAGAGCTATTAACCTAATCATCTGAATCAACTAATTAACTCTAAACACCTGCAAAAGATTCCTGAGGCTTTTAAAAACTCCCAGCCTGGTTCATTACTCAAAACCGCAATCATGGGTAAGACTGCCGACCTGACTGCTGTCCAGAAGGCCATCATTGACACCCTCAAGCGCGAGGGTAAGACACAGAAAGAAATTTCTGAACGAATAGGCTGTTCCCAGAGTGCTGTATCAAGGCACCTCTGTGGGAAGGAAAAAAGTGTGGCAAAAAACGCTGCACAACGAGAAGAGGTGACCGGACGCTGAGGAAGATTGTGGAGAAGGACCGATTCCAGACCTTGGGGGACCTGCGGAAGCAGTGGACTGAGTCTGGAGTAGAAACATCCAGAGCAACCGTGCACAGGCGTGTGCAGGAAATGGGCTACAGAGAAGCAGTACTGGACTGTTGCTCAGTGGTCCAAAGTACTTTTTTCGGATGAAAGCAAATTTTGCATGTCATTCGGAAATCAAGGTGCCAGAGTCTGGAGGAAGACTGGGGAGAAGGAAATGCCAAAATGCCTGAAGTCCAGTGTCAAGTACCTACAGTCAGTGATGGTCTGGGGTGCCATGTCAGCTGCTGGTGTTGGTCCACTGTTTTTTTTCAAGGGCAGGGTCAATGCAGCTAGCTATCAGGAGATTTTGGAGCACTTCATGCTTCCATCTGCTGAAAAGCTTTATGGAGATGAAGATTTCGTTTTTCAGCACGACCTGGCACCTGCTCACAGTGCCAAAACCACTGGTAAATGGTTTACTGACCATGGTATTACTGTGCTCAATTGGCCTGCCAACTCTCCTGACCTGAACCCCATAGAGAATCTGTGGGATATTGTGAAGAGAAAGTTGAGAGACGCAAGACCCAACACTCTGGATGAGCTTAAGGCCGCTATCGAAGCATCCTGGGCCTCCATAACACCTCAGCAGTGCCACAGGCTGATTGCCTCCATGCCACGCCGCATTGAAGCAGTCATTTCTGCAAAAGGATTCCCGACCAAGTATTGAGTGCATAACTGAACATAATTATTTGAAGGTTGACTTTTTTTGTATTAAAAACACTTTTCTTTTATTGGTCGGATGAAATGTGCTAATTTTTTGAGTTAGGAATTTTGGGTTTTCATGAGCTGTATGCCAAAATCATCAGTATTAAAACAATAAAAGACCTGAAATATTTCAGTTGGTGTGCAATGAATCTAAAATATATGAAAGTTTAATTTTTATCATTACATTATGGAAAATAATGAACTTTTTCACAATATGCTAATTTTTTGAGAAGGACCTGTATGTGATCAAGGACATGCATTAGAAGCTCTTTGGCTGAAAGAAAATTAGCAGCTTAAATATATATATATTTATCCAAAGAAACTTTCAAAGAGCGATGTAATTGTTTGTATAGTGTGTTAGTTGGGTTTTCTGACCTTGCATCATTTATTTACCATTGTTATTTCATTATTATTTTACATGAAATTCCATACATCAATTTTCCAGCTTTAGTTTATTTATTTTAGGTATTAAGTAAAAAAAAAAAAAAAAAAAAAAAAAAAAAAACAGAAAACCAACGCTGATGTCTTTCACACCAAATCTAAGTGTTGCAAGGTTTCAAGGTTTTTTTAAAGCTAAATTTAAATAAAAATTTCAAAAAGGGACACTTGGACAACAAACTTATATAATTCATAAAAATATGCACACCAAAGCACCCATGACAAAGCAAAACATTACAGAAAAAAACTTCAAAGTGTATGTGTACAGTGCAAGAGCTTGTTTACATTTAGACAAGTCAAGTTGCAATAATGAACAGGACCAGATAGAGATGAAAAAAGAAGAAGAAAAAAAAACCATCTCTAAACCACCTTGACCTGACTGCACATGTACTGCAGTACCTGGTTCCAGTCAGAATTACTAAACACAGCGACATACACATGACAAATCAAAGCATGATCCTGAATGTGTATGGAAACAATGTAAACATACTAAAATATGTCTGTGCATAAATACAATGTGAGATCAGTGCATCAAGCTGAGAATCCACCTGAGAAGTGTAGTTTTCATATCATCTGGCCATAAAGTGGTGGGATATTCCAGAGCACAATGTTTGAGGGCTTGCCCTCTTCAGAAACAGTCACAGAATATAACAGAGCTCATGCTTTAAAGTAAAATCCCCTTTAGATTTCTTTAGATTAGAGCTGTTTTGATTGTAGGAGACATCTTGAAGCACTACTTGCTGAAAGGACCTTGTGAAGTAATCCCAGAAGGTGCTCTTTAGTTGGGTTTAAAACCACTTTTGAAAAAGGGACTCCAAGGCACTTCTTCTGGTCCAAAAGTTAAAAAGCCTTTATTCACATTCTGGTCATCTCAATATAGACATTAAAAATACCTAAAACTCTGCACACTAATGCATTTCGGCCTTCAGCCTTCCTCAGAATGTGTCAAGTATCAAACAAATGACAGGTGTAAGTATAATTAATCAACGCATCACAGGGACACCACTTCCTGCTATTGAGGACATCCAGAGAAAACGCTGTCTACGTCGAGCTCGCAGCATTCTTAAGGACTCCTCTCACCCTAACCATAGACTGTTTAACCTCCTGCCCTCCAGGAGGCACTTCAGGAGCCTCCGGACAAGGACAAGCAGATTCAGGAACAGCTTTTTCCCTACAGCTATCTCCTTACTGAACTCTGCCCTCTGACACCCCCAACACCCCCCCACACCACACACACAGACCCCTCCTCACTACATCTGATTATTTACAAACAAGCAAAAAACAGTAAACTTGTTATTACTTGCACTACTATCTGTTCATCCGGAATACTGAGTAATCCATTGCACACTGAAATATATTCTATGCACTTTTACTGTCCATTGCACTAGTGTAAATGATGTTCATATGTTCATAGTTTCTGCTTATAGTGTACATACACTTATACATAATTCATCTGTATAGTATGTTCATAGTACACCTATCTGTATAACATGCTGATAGTATTTAAAATCTGTAAATTATGTCTATAATGCTGCCTTATTTGTATATTTATTGTACATTTGTAACATATTGTAGACACTGTATATTCTCTACTTACTGCTTATTGCACTTCTGGTTAGATGCTAACTGCATTTCGTTGCCTTGTACCTTACATGTGCAATGACAATAAAGTTGAATCTAACTTAATCTAATCTAATTAGTCTGTGACATTGGGAGAGACCAAAAAAGCCATTACAAGGGGGGACATACAGCCTTATTAGCCATTACGTAATGGCTAAAAAAAATGTAGGATATTTTTGATGTCTATATTGAGATGGCCAGAATGTGAATAAAATAACTTTTGGACCAGAAGAAGTGCCTTGGATTCCATTTTTTCTAGCTGTTTTGAATTGACTGTTTGAATTAATTTGCTTAGTGGTTCATTGGACTGAAAATTTTCCCGGAAAGTGTTAATTTATTTACGTTAAATAATTTGAATGCATTTAAGATTGTAAATGAATCGCATGTGTTAAAGTTGACAACCCTATTTAGGACATTAAGCCACGTTAAGTATTTTTACCCGTAAATAATTCAGAATGTCCCCTCGAAGCAAAATGAAGTCCTGTGGTGTCGCAATCTGACCAGATGTCTCTTCTCTCTAACTCCTTTTCTCCACTTGAGGTCTGGAGATAGGGGCTTTTAACTTCTGCAGAGGTCACACCTCTTGAGTTTGGCTTAACCAATGCCAAAAGTGTAATTTCTTGTGCGGAGGTGGTTTCTTTTTTTTTTAGCTTACTCAGTTGTTTTGTGGCCCTTTATACTTAATTTAATGTAACAATCATACAATGCACGTTATAAGGAAGTGATATACAACTCTTTCTAAATTCCTGTGGGTTGTAAAATAATCTTTATGATGATTTGTCTTTGTTGCCATTTGTCTTTGTTGCCATGGTAGCCAGAGGCCTGCATCTGGGTGTTAGTTGTGGCTTAGGGGTAGTTCACAGACACATTGACACATGTAGAATTTGGACCAATCAATCATGCAACTATTTGTTATATTTAACAAATAACATCTAACGCCCCCTTATCTAACCAAAGGGTCTATGGACCCTGCCCCCGAAAATGCAACTAACACCTAAAAAAGGCAGAACAGGCCTTTGGTTCCATGGCAACCAGAGATACACTGATACATCTGATAACACTAGTTTTATGGCTCAAAGGAATGTGGGCAAAGCAACTCTTACTCAAGTCTCTCTAAAACATATAACCTCATCTATACAATGTTTGGTATCTATGAGTTCGTATTTTCATGATCTAAATGAGAGTATATTATATGTTGATACCTATGAAACACATTAGTATTATAAGAATCTTGAAGATTCTTCTCTTGAACACCCACACGAGTTCCTTTTGCAAATTGCCATGCTCTCAGACAAAGGGTCGTAAAACTCCTCAGTTTCCAACCTCCCGCTTGGAATTACAGCCTTTCTCATTGGACAAGCCCATCCTGAGAGGCGTGATTCTTCTCAGACCTTAAAAGGCTCACACACAGTTCAACTATTTTTTTTCTTCTGCTAAGTCTTCTGTCTTCCAGATGAGCATGTGAGCTAGAACGCTTCTAAGGACACCCTAAGCATGTGCCAGGCCCTTGGCCTTGACATTCCATTCACCAAAGATTCTAGGATCTCGGCTGATGTCTCTCTTAGCTCTGTTTCACTTTCCACTGGGAAGAAACTACCAATCCCCATCGAGTCAGAACATCTTTGGAATTTATCACTTTTCAAACCCGGAAGAAGGTGTTCGCGACTCCTACACCAGCGAACCTCCAAACCATCAAGACATTTAACCGAGACTGCATTCCGACGCTCGTTCCAGGCTAAGGCAATGCAAGTATTATACATTTAACTAAACGAACAGATGTTTAGTATAAGCTATAGATCCCATTATAAACTGGGCTGATGGTTTTACTCAGGTGGTTAACTGACTCTTTTCATAGCTTCGTTCTCAAAAAAACAGAAGAAAAACAAGTGCCCATTAGCATTCTGTTAGCCTGTTAACTTGTCATTCGCGCGTATCATTTCTTTCTCTCTCTCCTTCAGCTTCTTTTCTCTCTCATTCCGTTTGTCACAAGTTCATCAAGCAACTATGGTAAGTCGGAATCATTCAACAATCACGGTGAGTAATGGCTTCTCCTGTTATTGTCACTTGCACTGCTTGCCAGTTGTCATATGTATAGTGTAGCCTTTTCTGTCAGCAGTGAGGGATTCACATGTGATAAATGCAGGGAAATAGGGCGACAGAGAATATTTAAGAGCTAGAGACACACAACCAAACTTTAATTAAGGAAAGTAAGAATGTGAGGGCCTTAGATATGGTTTTGGATGCAATTAGCTTAGCGTGTCCAGTACATTGTTCAGTTCCGGTTGCAGAGCCCCTGCAGCAGAGCGATTGGGTGTCAGTTATAATCATCAAAATTAAAAGAAATAAATTTTTTTGATGATATTCTACCTGTATATATATATATATATATATATATATATATATATATATATATATATATATATATATATATACATACACATACTGATAAAAAAAAAATCTATATATATATATATACATACACATATATATATATATATATATATATTATTTTTTTTTTAATCAGTATGTGTGTTCCCTGGGATTTGAACCCACAACCCTTTGCGCTGCTGACGCAATGCTCTACAACGGAGCCACCGTAGGTTAATGCTAAATGTAAATTCAGTAAGATTGTTATTCACGTAGGCACTAATGATGTCCAACTTCGCCAGTCGGAGATCACTAAAAATAACGTTAAAGAGTACAATGTCAGACACTTTAATATGCTCTGGTCTCTTCCCTGCTTACTGTGGTGACGAGATACATAGCAGACTGACATCACTTAATGGCTTGATGTCTAAGTGGTGCCCGCAGAATAACATAGGTTTCATAGAAAACTGGATTTTTGGGGCAGACCTGACCTGTTGAAAAGAGATGGTCTTCATCCCTCCAGGGATGGCGCTGCACTTCTCTCTAGAAATATAGCACATAGTCTTAGAGTTTGTACTTGACTACCTGGGGCCCAGGTCAGGGAGCAGACATACTGACTAAACCGACCGTCTGCTAGCTACCTTACATCACAGAAGTCAATTCATTCTCAGCACATAGAGACTCCTACAACTAGATATCATACTATAGAGACTGTGTCTGTTCCCTGAACTAGAAAATACGAAAACGCCCAAACAAATTTAAGAGTAGCAATTTAATTCATGTTCAACAAATAAAAAACAGATGTAATATGGATTAACAAATGATAAAGCTTGACTTATTAAATATCAGGTCCCTTTCTACGAAAGCATGCTTTTAAAATAATATGATCACTGATCAAATCCTAGAAGTGCTCTGTTTGACAGAAACCTGGCTAAAACAAGATGATAACATTATTATAAATAAATCTAACCCCCAAGACTACTTTTATAAACATGAGCTGCATCCAAAAGGAAAGGGGGAGGTGTTGCTACAAATTATAACAGTTTTTTTTTAGGATTTCTCAGAGGGCGGGCTTCAGGTATAACTCATTTGAAGTAATGGTACGTCATATAACATTATCCAGAGAAACAAGTGTTAATGATAAATCTCCTGTGATGTTTGTACTAGCTACTGTATACAGGCCACCAGGGCACCATACAGAGTTTATTAAAGAATTGGCTGATTTTCTATCCAAGCTAATGCTGGCTGCAGGAAAAGTTTTAATTGTTGGTGATTTTAATATCCATGTTGATAATAAAAAATATGTATTGGGATCAGCATTCATAGACAACACGTGTTAGGACCTACTCATTGTCAAAATCATACTCTAGATTTAATACTATCACATGGATTTGATGATGATGGTATTGAATTTATGTAGCCAAGCAATGATATCTCAGATCATTATCAAGTCTTGTGCAAACAAAATATAGCTAAAACTGTAAATTTTAATCCTTGTTACAAGTATGGTTGAAAAGACTCTGGCCATTCCATTCCCTTCCTACTCCATTTTGCTCTTTCAAGGATACTTCTGCCATCTGTATCTTGCCCAGCTACCGCGGAGTTGATGGAGAATGTGGAGAGACTGTGGAGACTGGATTCCTTCCCACACCGTAAGGAGAAGGAAGTAACCCGATCTAAACAAGAGCATTATTGCCTGGAACTGCTTGAGACTAAGACTGCCGTTAAAGAAGTAGGTGAGGTCTTGCGGTATGCTACCCCACTGCTCAGAGCACCCAACAGTCCTAGGTTATTGTATTTTGTCCATATGTTGTTGGCATGGTTTAGTGGTAGTGAGCGCAGACTGAAGAAGGACAAAGAGCTAATTGAGATCTACAACCAGGAGATCCAGAAGCTCGTTGATATGGAGTATGTGAAGGAGGTGGATCCCAAAGACGACCAGCCAGGAACAGAATCTTGGCTTGTCCCCCATCGTGTTATCAAACAAGCCAGTGGGAAACACAGACTGGTGTTCAACTGCTCTTTCCAGTTTCATATTCTCAGCCTGAATTGTAGTCTTTTTCCTGGTCCAACTCTCGGTCCCTCTCTTCTTGGCGTGCTCCTCCGTTTCCGTGAGCATAGTGAGGCCATTAGTGGTGACATAAAATCTATGTTCCACCAAGTTCACCTACTCCCTGCTGACCAGCCGTTACTCAGGTTTCTCTGGTGAGCTATGGCTCAGGCAACTCACCCAACGACCTATGAGTGGCAAGTGTTACCTTTTGGCACAACTTGCAGTCCTTGTTGCACCATTTATGCCCTGTAACGTCACGTGAAGGAGCACCCCGAGAGTGACCATGAAGTGTTTAACTCAGTGTTAAGAGCTTTCTATGTTGACAATTATCTGCAAAGCTTTAACACATCAGCCACTGCCAAAGCCCTGTTGGACAAACTTCGTGCCACACTGTCCCGAGGGGGATTCGAAATCCGTCAGTGGGCGAGTAATGACTCCAGTGTGGTAGAACATCTTCCCCCTGAGGCAAGATCTGTGAGCACTGACTTGTGGCTTTCTCAAGCGGGTGTTGATCCTCAAGAATCCACCTTAGGCTTGTGTTGGAGCTACATCCTGATAGCCTGGGATACAAACACTGGGTGACGCCTATCAGGATTCCCACACTCCGCCTCATCTACCGCACTCTTGCCAGTCAATATGACCCATTAGGGTACATCTTACCTTATACCACCCGGGTCAAAGTGCTGGTGCAGGACTTGTGGAAAACCAAACAAGGCTGGGATGACCCCATCACTCCGTCCGAACTGGCAGATCAATGGCGGAAGTGGGAACATGAACTGTCTGAGCTCCCTAGCATCAGACTGCCCCGCTGTTATGTGCCCCCTTGTGCGGACCAGTCGGGTATATACCGAGAGCTTCATGTCTTCTGTGATGCCGATGTCTGAATCCAAGTCATGCCACCACAAGGTTTTTGTCGGCACCCGGATCAGAGAAATACAGGAACTCACCGACCTTGATGACTGGAGATATACCGACGGTTCAAACAACCCAGCGGATGCCCTGACCCAAGGCAAGAAACTATGTGCTTTAGCTCGACCCAACTGCTGGACGACCAGGCCGCTTTTCCTGCAGAAGCCTGAAAATTGCTGGCCTGTTGCCCCTGATGTTGCCCACCCATCACCACTCTCAGACAGTACTGAATTGAAGAAAGCTGTTCAGTGTCTGAATGTTTCTGCTGCTACCAGTACATTGTCAGACGTCTCCCAGTATCAAAACTGGAGTGACTTAATCGCCGTCACTGAGCAGGCACAAACTCAGTCAGACAAAGTCTCCACAGCAGAAACCTTAATCTTACAGCAAGCCCAGGCGTAATTTTTCCCTGAAGAACTTGATTATCTCCAGAAAGGGAAACCTCTCCATAGGCAAAGTCATCTCCTTTCATTGTCTCCTGAACTGGATCCAGATGCGGGGCTGATGAGAGTGGGAGGAAGACTATGTCGATCCCAGGACCTGGACCCCGACATCATTCACCCAATTATTTTAGACACAAAGCATCTGATTACGCAGCATATCATTAAGGACTATGATGAGTCCCTGCTGCATCCGGGCCCAGAGAGGGTCTTTGGAGAATTGAAACGCAAGTATTGGATCGTAGGAGGAAGACCAGCCATACGTAAACATCAGCACAGTTGTCGGGAGTGTCAGAGATGGAAATCCTCTCCTGAAGTACAGAAGATGGCTGATCTGCCCCCAGAGCGTCTCTTCAAACCACCATTCTGGTTCACCGGGGTAGATTGCTTTGGACCCTTTATTATCCACCAGGGCAGTAGAACAGCGGTGGGGAATCATCTTTAAGTGCTTAACTACTCGTTGCTTACATCTTGACTTGCTCGGAAGTTTGGATGTTGACGCCTTTCTCCTAGCTCTCCGTCGCTTCATATCACGTCATGGCAAGCCCTTGGAGATCAGACAGCGGAACAAACTTCCGTGCTGGGGACAGAGAACTGAATAAATGCTGCTAGGCGATGGAACCCCATGCTCCAGAAACACTTGGCCAATCAGCAGATTTCATTTAACTTCAATCCCCCAGGGGCTCCACACTTCGGTGGAGTCTGGGAGCGTGAAATCAGATCAGTTAAGAATGCCCTGCGAGTGATTCTTGGAAAGCAGACCATCTCCGAAATTGTCCTTCAAACTGTCCTGATCGAGGTCGAAGGCATCATGAATTCAAAGCCTCTAGGTTATCTTTCCTTCAAATGCTGCGGATCCTGCTCCGATCACTCCCAATTTGCTGCTGATGGGGCAGCAGGATGCCTCTCTGCCACAAGCCATGTTTGTCAGCAGTAAGCTCCTTGGGCGAAGGAAGTGGCCCAAGCCAGATTTTGCCTGACCACTTCTGGACAAGTTTCATTCATGACTATTTGCCTAACCTACAACCTAGAGGACAGTGGCTGAGGGAAGTCCAGAATCTCGAAGTAGGGAACACTGTTCTGATCTTTGACTCACAACTGCCTCGGGCCTCTTGAGCAACCGGACGTGTCACAACCGTCACAACCGGGAGGGATGGGTGTGTCCAGTCAGTGGATGTCCAAGTTGGCGGTCAGATTTACACGAGACCAGTGTCCCGTTTGATGGTGCTTCCTGAGCTGGCAGTGGAGTGAGTCTTTTTTCTCAGGAGGGATTTATCTCAATTCCGGGGCGGCTATGAAAAGACTGGCCATTCCATTCCCTTCCTACTTCATTTTGCTCTTTCAAGGATATTTCTCATGCTCATTCTTTGCACTTTCTCCTGGCATTCCGATGTATACTGTGTGCGTCTTCATGAATTAACGTGAGTCAATCTATCAATTTGATTGTCTTTTTTATGATTTACTGTCACTCTGTTAACATGTGCACTGTTGATTGATTCGTTTGTTTGCCAGACATGTGCCATGAGCCATGTGGGAATAATGTTTGTTTGAATCATGTTTCAAAGCCTGTTTAGTTGTGATTAGTAAACTCATATCTTCTTTGTTCATTTGTATTATTGTTCAATTTGTGTGGATTGACCAATGTCAATTAACTGTCGCTAATTGTATTATTTCTTTGTTATCTCATTCTGCAGCACACAGACAATGCAGCTTAATCAAAGTCAACCTGAATAATAAATAGAATACTACTGGTGTTGCAACAAACCTTGCCTTCTACCTGCTTCATTCATCACTCCATATCATCTGACATCTTCTGATCGAGACTCTGTTTGCTCACCAAACCCTCAATTCACCTGAACCATTACAATACAGTTCCTACAATGGTAGAACCATCACTTCTACCACAAAAGACTGCTTTGTAAGTAATCTTCCTGATTTATCTCAATTCCTCAGCATATCCAATAGCTGAGAACAACTTGATGATGTAACAGAAACTATGGACTCTCTCTTTTCTAGCATTTTAGATACGGTTGTAACGCTCAGCCCAATGGGCTGGGTTACTAAAATTGGAATGGGCTTTGATTTCTCTGTGTGATAGTTAAAACATGTTAAAAGGATGACATAAAACAGAAATACGGTTAATAAGATTGGTGTATTTACAGGTTCACAATAAAAGACTTTAAAACAACACAATAAAACCAAGTAGACTCAGTCTGTTAAAAGAACACAGATATTTTGTCCATACACTAAAAATGGTCCAAGAATCGCCTAGTTTTAGCTAATTTATTTCAGAGACATTTTAAGCCACATTGAAAAGAGGGTACACATTTTATGAACAATGGGTGACAGGACTCTTCGATTAACACGTATACGCGTTTTGGGGTATTTTCTCCTGATAACCCTGAAAAGAACTTAAATTACACTTTCAGTTTTGATCGTACAGAAAAGAGCAATACATCAATCGAATCTGTAAATGGTCTACTTTTTTGTATACAGACATAATAACAACAAAACTTTGTGCACTTATAAATAAAGATAACAAACAAGGTGTGCTGTCTGCATCCTTTGTCTGCGCTGATCTTCAGTTACAAATGCGTCATTAAAATGAACTGTAACTCAGTGAATACTCAACGAAGAGACATGAAAGAGATATCTATTGAAAGCCTGACATGTCTACTTTTAAACTAAACAAGTGCTGCCGAAAACAAATATTCTGTGATAAAGTAATCCATATGAAAACAACGCGATGTCCGTTTTTCACGTTTCCTTTCATTATCTTCTAATGCGACCACGCCCCCGTGATGTGTGTTCTTTTGAGATTCAAATGTTTCACTGAAGCGCGTGGCTTTTGAATACGCCCACACAACAGAAGACAACGCAGTTAGACTGTTCTTCAAGTTTTTTTTATTTTACTGTATGCTTCGCGATGAGAGGAATAAGACATAATTTCACCCCAAAAAGATGTGATGTGGTTGAGGATTTGAGATTTGGATTTCCTCAGAAAAAAAGAATGAAGCACTTTATTCAGCAGAGATCATAAACATGAGTAAGTCTCTTATTTATTTATATACTTGTACTAGTTTTCACACAACGTGTAAACATTTTACTAGTTAGACTTTTTCCAAAGACTTTTTCCAAACTATAATTCCTGACTAAATGTATAATTAAGTGAAATATTATGAAGTTTCAATAACAATATACACTACTATACCATTCAAAAGCTTGATGTAAATAATATAAATGTACCAAATAAATGTAACTGTAACAAATGTAAGAAACAATGTTGTTCTTTCAATTTATCCCCCCTAAAAAACCTGAAAAAAATATTCTCAGCTCTTTTCAACATTAATAATAATAATAATAATAATAATAATAACAATAAATGTTATTTAATTTTTAGTGTTTGTGATGTGTTGTGTTACTGGAGTAATGATGCAAAAAATTCAGTTTGAAAGTCAGCTTTGGATTGTTCCTAATAAACTGTTTAACTGCACTCACAAGTGAATATTGAATTATGTTGTGGGATAATTAAATATATTCTAAATAAACTACAAACATAAAATTATATACATTTATTTTGTCCTCACATTCTTTCTTGTAACTCATCCCTCTCAGTGACACAGCTGACTGGATGGCTCATTATGCAGCTCATTATGCAGGCCTTTGTCTTCTCAGGTGTGAATTCATGATAGTTGACGCCTACTCGCATATGACTTTTACCAACAAAAAGTGTCTTAGAAAATTTAAATCAATATATTGTTTTCTGTAAGTGAGTAAACAAGATGATTTTCACATCATTAAGAGAAAAAAAAAATTCTAGGTTACAAGCTCCACTTCTCAAAAGTCCTGTGAACCAATTTTCTGTATGTGTTTTATTACCTTATTCAAGTGATTTAACATTTTTAGTTTTTCACTAACCACGCATAACATTTTTTTTTCTCAAAAACACAATCATGTACATACATGCTGCTCACATATTATTATAGCCCAGTTTGTGCTGATTACAGTGAGATTAGACTTCCACCATTTAGATATTTATAACAAACTGAAAAAAGCACAAATGTCAGGGCATGACAAAACTTCTCCGGGCCCCAAAAATACCCTTAGACTCCAGAGGGTTAAAGGTCTAGTTTCTTCCCCAGGGTGCTGTAGGCAAAGGGAGTAGACTATGTGACACTGTCACACAAGGGCATGTTTCAACCACTCTATTACAGTGATTTTATGTATTATAGAGTTTTAATTTGTTTACATGTTCTTAGATCCATTTTATGCCTCTTATCCATTTTAGTGTGTGTGCATGTCTTTAAGATCTGTATGGTTGACATGTCAGGTGATCAGTCACCTGACAGGAAGCGGGAGACCTATAAAAAGAGCAGCATGGCAGACAATCAAGGAAGAAAATAGGAACAGATATTTCAAATACGCAAAAAGTAGAAAATGGAACACCACAAGGGAGTGTTATAAGTCCTACACTTTTTCTGTTATGATAAATGATATATTTAATTAAAGCTGCAAGCAGCATTGAACGGGCACTCGCACCCGGGCTCACCGCCAGCGGGTGGCTTTTGTAAAACAGCGAACGGCGAGATATATGCGTTTAATGTGGTAAATATAAGAGAAATATGTCAAAGTGATTTATATGTGCCAATCTTCCTGCTGCCAGCTGGTGGGGCTATGACTATAACTGGATTTTGGCATGTACATTTCTTCAGTCCAGAACTTTTATCAAGCATATGAAATTTAGTGCAGATTGAACATGGAATGTTTGAGTTAGTATAAAGCATGAGGTGTCCTATTACCAACAGGTGGCGCTATGATTATAATTGAATATTGGTCTTTAGATATCTTCAGGCCATGACTCTTTCCAAATATTTGAAGTTTGGTGCAGATTGGACATTGCATGTTTAAGTTAGTGTAAAACAAGCCATTTCCTGTTGCCAGCAGGTGGCGCTATGAATATAGTTGAATATTGACCTTCAGATGTGTTCAGGCCAAGACTCTTTTCAAACATGTGAAGTTTGGGGAAGATCGGACATCTTATGCCTGAGTTACAACAACTTCTATTCCCAAATTTTGAAATTTGTCATGGCGCCATGGCCACACCCTTTAATGAAAACTCAAGATGTTCACAATTTAACATTGCAAAGGCCTTTAGATTAGACTGACCAAAAAAAATTATAAAGTGTCATAAAATTTCTAGGAGTAGTTCGTTACAGTGTAAAACATGTCACTTCCTGTTGCCAGCAGGTGGCGCAAACATGTGAAGTTTGGGGCAGATTGGACATTGTATGTCTGAGTTATAACAACTTCCTTTCTCATGGCGAAACATTGAAATTTGTATGGCCGCCACGGACACGCCCTTCAACGAAACCTCAAGATCTTCGCAATTTAACATCGCAAAGGCGTTTAGATTACACTGACAAAGTTTGGTGTTGGTCTGAATAAATCTCTAGGAGGAGTTCGTTAAAGTACAACCCCTGAAAATGGCAAAAACGACACAAATTTTGCAGAGAAAATTCAAAATAAACGACTTCCTGTTGGGATTCGAATTTCATACCATGAGACTTTTTTGTAGGTATTGGTGTGTTACATGTGTGTACCAATTTTTGTATATGTATGTGAAACGTAGCTCAAGGTGCACTTCGATAAACGTGTATAGGTGGCGCTATCGAGGCATTTTGCCACACGCGATGGAATATTGGCCTTCAGATGTGTTCAGGCCAGGACTCTTATCAAACGTGAAGTTTGGGCAAGATCGGACATTTTATGCCTGAGTCAGAATAACATTTATTCCCATGGCGAGACATCGAACTTTGTCACGGCGCCATGGACACGCCCTTTAACGAAAACTCAAGATCTTCACAATTTAACATCACACAGGCCTTTAGAATAGAGTGACTGAAAAAAATGTATTTATGTCATAAAATTTCTCGGAGTAGTTTGTTACAGCATAAAATAATTCACTTCCTGTTGCCAGTAGGTGGCGCTAAGACTATAACTGAATATAGGCATGTCAATTTGTTCGGGTCAGGAGTCTTATCAAACATGTGAAGTTTGGGGCAGATTGGATATTGTATGTCTGAGTTATAGCAACTTAATTTTTCATGGCGAAACATCGAAATTCGTCAGGCCGCCACGGACACACCCTTCAACGAAAACTCAAGATCTTCGCAATTTAACATAGCAAAGGCCTTTAGATTAGGCATACCAAATTTGGTGTTGATCTGAATAAATCTCTAGGAGGAGTTCGTGTAAGTAGTACAACTGATGATGGTGGAAATGATGAAAATTTTTTTGAGGAGATTATTAATAATTAATTTCTTGGTTGGGATTTCATACCAAGAGACTTTTTTGTAGATATTGGTGTGTTACATGTGTGTACCGACTTTTGTACATGTACGTGAAACGTAGCTCGAGACGCACTCCATTGAAAGTGTATAGGTGGCGCTGTCGAGCCATTTTGCAACAACCAATGGAATATTGGCCTTCGGCTGTGTTCAGGCCAGTACTCTTATCAAACATATGAAGTTTAAGGAAGATCAGAGATTTTATGACTGATTTACAACAACTTTTATTCCCATGGCGAGACATCAAACTTTTAACGGCGCCATGGACACGCCCTTTAACGAAAACTCAAGAGCTTCACAATTTAACATAGCACAGGCCTTTAGAATAGAGTGACTGAAAAAAAATAATTGATGTCATAAAATTTCTCAGAGTAGTTTGTTACAGTGTAAAATATGTCACTTCCTGTTGCCAGTAGGTGGCGCTAAGACTATAACTGAATATAGGCATGCCAATCTGTTCAGGTCAGGAGTCTTATCAAACATGTGAAGTTTGGGGCAGATTGGACATTGTATGTCTGAGTTATAGCAACTTCATTTTTCATGGCGAAACATCGAAATTCGTCAGGCCGCCACGGACACACCCTTCAACGAAAACTCAAGATCTTCGCAATTTAACATCGCAAAGGCCTTTAGATTAGGCATACCAAATTTGGTGTTGATCTGAATAAATCTCTAGGAGGAGTTCGTAAAAGTACAACCCCTGAAAATGGCAAAAATGACACAAATTCTGCAGAGAAAATTCAAAATAACTCACTTCCGGTTGGGATTTCATACCAAGAGACTTTTTTGTAGATATTGGTGTGTTACATGTGTGTACCGACTTTTGTACATGTACGTGAAACGTAGCTCGAGACGCACTCCTTTGAAAGTGTATAGGTGGCGCTGTCGAGCCATTTTGCTACAACCAATGGAATACTGGCCTTCGGCTGTGTTCAGGCCAGTAGTCTTATCAAACATATGAAGTTTAAGGAAGATCAGAGATTTTATGACTGAGTTACAACAACTTTTATTCCCATGGCGAGACATCAAACTTTTAACGGCGCCATGGACACGCCCTTTAACGAAAACTCAAGAGCTTCACAATTTAACATCGCAAAGGCCTTTAGATTAGGCATACCAAATTTGGTGTTGATCTGAATAAATCTCTAGGAGGAGTTCATTAAAATACAAGGCATGCAAATGACAAAAATGATGCAAAATTTGCTAATAAAATTAAAAATAACCAAGTTCCTGTTGTGTTTCGGATATTGCTCCAAGAGTCTTTTTCGTAGGTACTGATGCTTTACATATGTGTGCCAATTTTCGTGCATGTATGTGAAACACAGCTCGAGGGCTGTTGATTTTTTTAGGATAGGTGGCGCTGTCGAGCCATTTTGCCACACCCTCTTCTGAAACCTATATCTGACGTGAATTTTCACCAGGTCTGACGCGTGTGCAAAGTTTCATGACTTTTCGAGCATGTTTAGGCCCTCTAAAATGCAATTCATTTTGGAGAAGAAGAAGAATAATTAAAGCTGCAAGCAGCGATGAAAGGGCCCTCGCACCCGGGCTCACCACCAACCGGTGGCCATAGGAGAAACAGCGAACGTTGGGCCATATGTTATAAAAAGGTAAATATTTGTGCCACATTTTCCTGACCTGCCAACTGGTGGCGCTATGATTATAACTGAATATCGGCATGTAAATGTCTTCAGGCCAGAACTCTTACCAAACATGCAAAGTTTCGGGCAGATCAAACATTGCATGTTTAAGTTAGTGTAAAAGAAGTAATTTCGTGTTGCCAGCAGGTGGCGCTAAGACTATAAACAAATATTGGCCTAAAGATGAGTTCAGGCCAGAACCCATATCAAACACAAGAACTTTGGGCAGACTGGATATTGCATGTTTAAGTTAGTTTTTTATAATTATTTTTCTTTCTGTTGCCAGCAGGTGGCGCTATAATTATAATTGAAGGCCTTTAGATGTGTTCAGGCCAGGACTCTTATAAAACATGTGAAATTTGGGGAAGATTGGGCATTGTATGCAAGAGTTACAACAACTTCCTGTTTCATAGTATTAGTAGCATGCTTTAACACTTAGCTAAGTGCTACTAGCATGTTTTAATATGTTTTTAACATATTGCCAGTGTATTTAGCACTTCCTGACACTTTTTAATATGTTGCCAGGAGTCCATAACAGTGTTAAACATGACACTTCCTGTTGCCAGTAGGTGGCGCTATGACTATAACCTGAATAAGGGCATGTTGATGTGTTCCGGACAGGACTCTTGTCAAACGTTTGGGGCAGATTGATCATTGCTTGCCTGAGTTACAGCAATTTCCCTTTTTTATACGGCATTAGTAGCATGCTTTAGCACTTAGCTAAGTGCTACTAGCATGTATAAGTATGTTTCTAGCATGTTGCCAGCCTATTTAAACACTTGTTGACACTTTTTAATATGTTCCTAGGAGTCCATTACAGTTTTAACCATGTCACTTCCTGTTATAAGCAGGTGGCGCTATGTCTATAACTGAATTTGGGAATGGGTGTTTGTTTAGGGCATAACACCTATCAAACGTATGAAGTTTGGGGCAGATCGGACATTGCTTGCCTGAGTTACAACAACTTCCTGTTTCATAGTATTAATAACATGCTTTAGCACTTAGTTAATGTTGTTAGCATGTTTGGGAACATTTCTAGCATGTTTAGCACACAATGGCATATTTTTTTTGTATGCTAATAGTGCATATCAGTGAAAAACATGTCACTTCCTGTTGCCAGTATGTGGCGCTATAGCTATTATCAAATATGAACATGTAGATGTCTTCAGGCCAGGACTCTAATCAAACTTGTGAAGTTTGAGGCAGATTGGACATTGTATGCTTGAGTTACAGTAATGTTCTATTTCACTGCATTAATAGCATGCTTTAAGACTGAGCTAAGTGTTGCTAGCATGTTTTAGCATGCTTCTAGAATTTTGCCAGATTATTTAACATGTTGGTGCTTTTTATTATTTTGCAAGGAGTCCATAACAGTGTTAAACAAGACACTTCCTGTTGCCAATAGGTGGCGCCATGACTATAACCGAATACGGGCATGTTAATGTGTTCAGGACAGGACTCTTGTCAAACGTTTGAAGTTTGGGGCAGATCGGACATTGCTGGCCTGATTTACAGCAACTTCCTTTTTCACTGCATTAGTAGCATGCTTTAGCACTTAGCTAAGTGTTGCTAGCATGTATAAGTATGTTTCTAGCATGTTTCCAGCCTATTTAACAATTGCTGACACTTTTTAATATGTTCCTAGGAGTCCATAACAGTTTTAACCATGTCACTTCCTGTTGCCAGCAGGTGGCGCTATGACTATAACTGAATTTGGTCATGAGTGTTCGTTCAGGACAGAACACCTATCACACATGTGAAGTTTGGGGCAGATCGGACATTGCTTGCCTGAGTTACTGCAACTTCCTGTTTCACGGCGAAACATCAAATTTTGTCAGGCCGCCAGGGACACACCCCTTGACGAAAACTCAAACACCTTCGCAATTTAACATCACAAAGGTCTTATGATGACCCTCACCAAATTTGAAGACAATCCGCTTAAAACTGTAGGAGGAGTTCGTCAAAGTACGAGGCATGGAAATGGCAAAAACGTCACAAAAATCATACAGGAAATTCAAGATAACTTACTTCCTGTTGGGTTTTGGATTTTGTACCAAGATACTTTTTTGTAGATAATGGTGTGCTACACGTGTGTACCAATTTTTATGCATGTACGTGAAACGTAGCTCGAGGCGCACTCTGTTGAAATTTAATAGGTGGCGCTATCGAGCCATTTTGCCACACCCACTTCTGAAACCTATATCAGATGTAAATTTTCGTCAGTTCTGATGCGTGTGCAAAGTTTCGTGAGTTTTTGGAGCATGTTTAGGCCCTCAAAAATGCGACTCATTGCGGAGAAGAAGAAGAAGAAGAAGAAGAAGAAACGGAGCAATTCCAAGAGGGTCCTCGCACTGCAGTGCTCGGGCTCTAAATATAGCTGCAAGCAGCGATGGCGGGCTCAAGCCATCAGTGCAAACGCCACCCCGGTGGCATCAGGTAAACTGTGCCCAGCGGGCACATGCATTTACAGTAACCCTGTGGCAGTCAGGTTTTAAGGGATACAGCAATTCAAGGGTTAATCCGAACCATCAGGACTTTGAAATCACATACACAGAAAAATATTCATTAAGAAAGTGAAATTAAATGATTAATAATCTATTTATTTGAACCCTTGCTATTTTCTATTCTAATAAAAGTCTTGGCTATGGAACATAATAGAGTTGGCTAGCTGGATGCAAATAAAGTCATGCCTTTTATTTTTCCCGTTTGCTATTTCACATTCCTGTCACTGAAGCGTTGTGGGCAAAGACACAGAAGGAAACTAAAACAATGTGGTTTAAGTCAAGGTGATCATAAGGGGTCCAAGCACAATGGTTTGTGTAGATGATGCAGTTACACAATGGACGTGTCTCTTTTTTTGTAATTTTTTTTATTTACAACATGAAAATAGATAACAAATATAGTGTCTCTTCTTCACTTTCTCAGTAATGTGTGATAACTTGAGAAATATGTTGTCAATACTATTAAAATAAGATAAAAAGTAATGGTATTTAGGAGATGGTAGTTTTTGCATAATATCTTTATTGGGCTTTAATTAAAGTTTATTTAAAAAGAATGAATATATATGCATTTTTTATTTATGCCTAAGTCTTTGAACAGATCTTGAAGTATTTGCTATCCTGTGGCGCCATTGTGTGGAAAAAATTAGCATTGTGGCCTTAATTTCTGAACAACATTATGAAAGGGGCCAATATTTTTTGAATGATTACAAATATTCAATGATTAGTTTACTGATAATATACCCACATTAAAATCTAATTTACAGGTTCTGTATCTTATTTCATGCTTTAACCCTTTAGGGGCGCCTAGAGGGTTAAGAGTTTATTTTTCAACTTACATTTTTAAGCAGTGTTGAATGATTACTATGTGAGTTGCTAAATTTGTTTTTGTTTTTACAATTATAATACATAAACTATATAATGATGAAAAAAGTACAACAGTTATTGTTTTCATAATATTTACTATTGACAATTGTTATTTTGTATTGTAATGAAGGTTTTTGTGACAACAAAAATGGTCATTACTAAAAATTAAACACTAATTTAATTCATAGGTTTTTTTTCCTATAGGTTAAACACCTTTTCGTAAATATGGCTGTTTTTTTTAGGATTTACATTTTAAAAAATAGCCTACTTCAAACATTTTAAGCAGCTTGAACAAAACCTGTTAATATTTATTATAGACCACTGTAATTGTCTATAATCTAAAAAAAAAAAAAGTTTATTATGAAAATAAAAGTGTGTAACACAGTTAAATTGGACGATAAATAAATTGCTAACAATAGTTTAATAGAGCATGTTTTAGGTTTTTAGGTATTTAGATGCAGAAATTGACAAATCAAATGTAAAATAACGTAATAGATTTAAATAAATATAGATTAATTCTTGTTAGAGCAAAAAAAAAAAAAAAAATAATAATAATAAAAACATGAATACATACACACATACAAAAAAAAAGCAGCTAAGACGAATGATTTTTTGTTTTTTATAGATTAAAATTGAAGACAGAAAGCAGCTGGTAAATGCAGTCACTTTAATATTCAAATCCAGTATCATGATCCAGTTCAGATTTATTTCTCAACAGTTTATGTTCATGTGGCTGTTTTCGTTTACATTAGCCAAGCTATTATGTATTTTGAAACAATCTTGTACGTGATTTGTTCGTTCTTGTGACGAAAAGCCAGAATCAGTGTCCTCTGGAGCTCGAGAGATCAATGTTATTCTGCCCTTAGACAGTCTTGCGCTGTCAAATAGTCTTTCATTTTCACAGTTATACAGCTCACAAACACCTGAATTTAGCTCTTGTTGTGTTCTAATGGGTGGACTGTGTGCATTCGCGGTAATATTTTATTTTAAAAAGCTCTTAAAACTATAAAAATGCTTTAACTGTGAGCTCGTGGTGAGTCTGCACGCGCTGATGCAGCGGTGATTTCTCTCTGGTCTTTCTCACTGATCTGGCCAGACATTTATTAATTAACAATTATTAATGAGATCTGACCCGGTAAAAATAACATGTTGGTTCAGCTTGTCAATGTGAATGAAACGTGTATTTATTTGTCCGTTCTCGCCGAAAAGCCATCACCGTGTTCTGGTGCGCAGAGCAATCGATGTGATGTTCAGCCCTTAGACAAAGAAAATCTCACAAGCACTCATAAACACTCATTTTCATCCATATAATATGTTCTTCTAATTGTTTTGTGTTGATTCGCCGCAGTGTTTTAATGTAAAAGGCTGTAGTTTCTGTATGTAGACTATTTTCCCTTCAAGTGTTCAGAAGTCTTGTGCTGTCAGACAGGCTGCAGCAAATATTTCATTTTAACACTTTAACAGCTCAAAAACATCTGAATTTAGCTCTTGGTGTGTTCTAACGGGTGGATTGTGTGCAATCGCCGAAATATTTTATTTTTAAAAGGTCTTAAGCAAGAATAAATTTGTTTGTTTTGAGCTCGTTGAGACTGCACGCGCTGATGCAGCGGTGATTTATCTCTCGTCTATCTCACTGTCTATCTCACTGTTCTCTGGCCAGACATCAATTATTAATGAGCCCTGACATCAATTATTAATGAGCCCTGGTAATAATAAGATATGTTGGTTTAGCTTGTCAGTGTGAATTAAATGTATTTATTATTTATTTGTATTTTTAACCAATTTAAAAGTGAAACTAAGCGAGACTCCTCCCTTTCATTATTGTTATTTGCTCCTGTAGAGGCGCAATTTCTCTCAGACAATGGAAGTCTCAGCACACATACTCAAACAGAGAGCATTGGCAGAGAGACAGAGGGAGATCAGATGTCTGACAGTTTTTTAATTTTCTGTTATTCATACAGTGTTGTAAAGTCGTGAAACTATGCATATTTCCTCAGAATTACTTTTTTTTTCTGTATGAAAAAAGGTTTTGAAGTTTTTGGAAGCAGCAGTTTAAAAATACAAGACAATAAATGATTCCCTGTTACTGTAAATTCAAAAAATCACCACCACAAAACCTTTCAAGCTATCCAAAATCCCTTCGCAATTTAAGTTCCTCACTGTTTTGGCATCATGTAGACAAAGTTTGGTGTGTATAGTGTACTTCTCCTATGAGCAGTATGCATTAATTCACAGCTATATTTTTCCAAAAATCCACATTCAAATAAAAATAGCCGACTTCCTGTTGGTCGTAGCTGATGACTGTGAATTAGAAAGTTGTCCGTCTTGATAAGAACAATTTATGTACCGAGTTTGGTGTCTGTAGCTAAAACTAACCCCACCACTTTTGACAAAAGGTGGCGCTATAGAGTGCCTCCTCCACGCCCTTTTATGAGCTTTAGCCAGTTTCTAGCTAACATTAATATTGATATGTGTTTTGAGTTTCATGAAATTCTAAGCATGTCATCTGCCTCAAAATCACCTGTAAAGTATTCCAGTTTGACATGTTGCCACGGCAACAATATTTTTAGATATCAATATCCCCGATGTGTATTTATATCGGCTGTGTTTTGACATTATTCTGATGAAGTTGGAAGCAAATCGAGTAAAAATAAGATGCTGAATTCAAAGCATTTTGAAAATGACACACTTCTTGCTGCCAGTTGGTGGCGCTATAACTTTGACTCCTAATAGTCACAACTATGCATTCGGGCTCATACAACGAACAAACCGATAAAGATTGATCAAAACTCAGGTAGTGTATGTGGATGTTATTAGACACTTCCTGTTTCTCATTTCTCGCCATAATTTCAACGCCTCGCCACGAGCAAACCGTTCGAGATATAAAAAAAAATCCCCTGGCAATTTTTCATCCCCAATGTCCTGAGATCATATTGACCAAGTTTGGTGGCAATCGGGGAAAAAACCTATGGCAAGTATATCAAATTCCAGAGCATGCGGTTTTTACATAGCTCTAAATAGCTGACTTCCTGTTGGGCGGAGCCTATGACATGCAATACGAAAGTTGTTTGGTACAATGAGATCTATAAGTGTACTGAGTTATATATGAATACGTGCAAGTATGTGTAAGCTATACATCAACATTTCTGACTGTGTTCCAGGGGGCGCCATAGAGCCCCTGTGCCACCCCCGGGTCGCAGCCTCTGCAGCCTCCTAAAAGCCACAGATTCTAAGGAGTGTGCAAATTTTCAAGAGTTTTTGAGCATGTTAAGGGCCCCAAAAGTCCCCAAAACTTTGAAGGAAAAAAAGAATACTTAACCCTAAATAGCCAACTTCCTGTTGGGCGGAGCCTATGACATGCAGTACGAAAGTTGTTTGGATTCATGAGATCTATATGTGTACCGAGTTTCTATATGGCCCTATATATTCCAGTAGAGCCCCTGTGCCACGCTCGTGTATCAGTCTCTGCCCGGTCCTAACGGCCCCAGGTTCCAATGTGTGTGCCAATTTTCAAGACTTTGGGCCCCAAAAGCCCCCGAGACGTTAGAAAAAAAAAAATAATAATAATAAAAAAATAATCCTAAGAAAAACAATAGGGCTCTTTGCCCTCCAGGCTTGAGGCCTAATCAAAGCTGCAAGCAGCGATGAAAGGGCCCTCGCACCCGGGCTCACCACCACCCGGTGGCCATAGGAGATCAGTGAACACTAGACCATATGCTTTTAAAATGGTAAATATTTGTGCCACATTTCCTGCTGCCAACAGGTGGCGCTATGATTATATCTGAATATCGGATGTAAATGTCTTGAGACCAGGACTTTTACCAAACATGCAAAGTTTCGAGCAGATAAGACATTGTATGTTTAATTAAGTGTAAAGAAGTAATTTCCTGTTTCCAGCAGGTGGCACTAATACTATAAATAAAATGTTGGCCTAAAGATGAGTTCAGGTCAGGACCCATATCAAACACATGAACTTTGGGCAGACCGGATATTGCATGTTTAAGTTAGTTTAAAACAAGTAATTTCCTGTCGCCAGCAGGTGGCGGTATGATTATAATTGAAATATTGGCCTTAAGATCTGTTGAGACCAGGAATATTATCAAACATGTGAAGTTTAGGGCAGATCAGACATTTCAATTTTAAGTTAGTTTAAAACAAGTAATTTCCTGTCGCCAGCAGGTGGCGCTATAATTATTATTGAATATTGGTCTTTAGATGTGTTCAGGCCAGGACTCTTATAAAACGTGTTAAGTTTGGGGCAGATTAGGTATTGTATGCATGAGTTACAACAACTTCCTGTTTCATAGTATTAATAGCATCCTTTAGCACATAGTAAGTGTTTCTAGCATGTTTGAGAATATTTCTATTATGATTAGCACACAATGGAATATTTTACTTTGTTGCTAATAGTGCATAAGTGTAAAACAGGTCACTTCCTGTTGCCAGTAGGTGGCGCTATAACTATAACCAAATATGAGCATGTAGATATCTTCAGGCCAGGACTCCTCAAACTTGTGAAGTTTGAGGCAGATTGGACATTATATGCACAAGTTACAGTAATGTTCTGCAACACTGCATTTAATAGCATGCTTTAACCACTCAAGTGTTGCTAGCTTGTTTTAGCTTGCTTCTAGAATTTTGCCAGCCTATTTAACACTTGTTGATGCTTTTTATTATTTTGCAAGCAGTCCAATAACAATGTTACACATGACACTTCCTGTTGCCAGCAGGTGGCGCTATGACTATAACCGAATAAGGGTATGTTGATGTGTTCAGGACAGGATTCTTGTCAAATGTGTGAAGTTTGGGGCAGATCGGACATTGTTTGCCTGAGTTACAGCAACTTACTGTTTCAGTGCATTAGTAGCATGCTTTAGCACTTAGCTAAGTTTTGCTAGCATGTTTTAGTATGTTTCTAGCATCTTGCCAGTCTATTTAACACTTGTTGACACTTTTTAACCCTCTGGAGTCTAAGGGTATTTTTGGGGCCTGGAGAAGTTTTGTCATGCCCTGACATTTGTGCTTTTTTCAGTTTCCTATAAATATCTAAATGGCTAAAGTCTAATCTCACTGTAATCAGCACAAACTGTGCTATAATAATATGTGAGCAGCATGTATGTACATGATTGTGTTTTTGAGGAAAAAAAATGTTATGCGTGGTTAGTGAAAAACTAAAAATGTTAAATCACTTGAATAAGGCAATAAAACACCATACAGAACATTGGTCTCAGGACTTTTGATGGAATTGCTCCGTTTATTAGGGCCCGAGCACCGATGGTGTGAGGACCCTCTTCTTCTTCTTCTTCTTCTTCTTCTCCACAATGAATCGCATTTTTGAGGGCCTAAACATACTCTAAAACTCACAAAACTTTCCACACGCATCAGAACTGGCCAAAATTTACATCTGATATAGGTTTCAGAAGTAGGTGTGGCAAAATGGCTCGATAGCGCCACCTCTTAAATTTCAACGGAGTGCGCCTCAGGCTACGTTTCACGTACATGCATGAAAATCGGTACATATGTGTAACACACCATTACCTACAAAAAAGTCCAACAGGAAGTAAGTTATTTTGAATTTCCTGCACGATTTTTGTGCAGTTTTTGCCATTTCCATGCCTCGTACTTTGACGAACTCCTCCTACAGTTTTAATCGGATTATCTTCAAATTTGGTGAGGGTCATCGTAAGACCTTTGTGACGTTAAATTGCGAAGATTTTGAGTTTTCGTCAAGGGGTGTGTCCCTGGCGGCCTGACAAAGTTTGATGTTTCGCCGTGAAACAGGAAGTCGCTGTAACTCAGGCTAGCAATGTCCAATCTGCCCCAAAATTCACATGTGTGATAGGTGTTCTGTCCTGAACAAACACCCATGACCAAATTCAGTTATAGTCATAGCGCCACTTGCTGGCAACAGGAAGTGACATGGTTGACACTGTTATGGACTCCTAGGAACATATTAAAAAGTGCCAGCAAGTGTTAAATAGGCTGGCAACATGCTAGAAACATACTAATACATACTAGCAACACTTAGGTAAGTGCATGCTACTAATGCAGTGAAAAAGGAAGCTTTTGTAACTCAGGCAAGCAATGTCCAATCTGCCCCAAATTGAACAAGTTTGACAAGAGTCATGTCCTGAACACATCAACATGCCCAAATTCAGTTATAGTCATAGCGCCACCTGCTGATAACAGGAAGTGACATGGTTAACACTGTTATAGACTCCTAAGAAACATATTAACCCTCTGGAGTCGATTAATTTTTATACGCGTTTTGGGGTATTTTCTCCTGATAACCCCGAAAAGAACTTAAATACACTTTCAGTTTTGATCGTACAGATAAGTGCAATACATCAATCGGAATCTGTAAAGGGTCTTGACTTTTTTTTTTGTATACAGAACATAATAACAACAAAACTTTGTGCACTTATAAAATAAAGATAACAAACAAGGAGTGCTGTCTGCAGCCTTGTGTGCGCTGATCTTTCAGATACAATGGCGCGTCATTAAAATGAACTGTAACTCAGTGAATACTCAACGAAGAGACATGAGAGAGATATCTATAGAAAGCCTGACATGTCTACTTTTAAACTAAACAAGTGCTGCTGAAAACAAAATATTCTGTGATAAAGTAATCCATATGAAAACAACGCGATGTCTGTTTTTCACCGTCTCCCTTCATTATCTTCTAATGCGACCACGCCCCCGCGCCCCGAGCGCGCTTTTGAGATTCAAATGTTTCACTGAAGCGCGCGGCTTTTGAATACGCCCACACAACAGAAGACAACGCAGCGAGATTTGTTATTCAGGTTTTTTTTATTTTACTGTTTGCTTCGCGATGAGAGGAAAAAGACATAATTCACCCCAAAAAGATGTGATGTGGTTGAGGATTTGAGATTTGGATTTCCTCAGAAAAAAGAATGAAGCACTTTATTCAGCAGAGATCATAAACATGAGTAAGTCTATTTTTATTTATTTATATAGCCTACTTGTACTAGTTTTCACATAACGTGTAAACATTTTACTAGTTATACTTTTTCCAAAGACTTTTTCCAAACTATAATTCCTGACTAAATGTATAATCAAGTGAAATATTATGAAGTTTCAATAACAATATACACTACTAATACCATTCAAAAGCTTGATGTAAATAATATAAATGTAACAATAAATGTAACTGTAACAAATGTAACAATCATTGCTGTTCTTTCAATTTATACCCCCCTAAAAAACCTAAAAAAAAATATTCTCAGCTCTTTTCAACATTAATAATAATAATAATAATAATATAATAATGATAATAATAATAATAAATGTTTTTTTTTTTTTGTAGAAAATAAGATTGTTTAAAAGGATTTCTGAAGGATTGTGTGACTGGAGTAATGATGCAAAAAATTCAGTTTGAAAGTCAGCTTTGATTTTTCCTAATAAACTGTTTAACTGCACTCACAAGTGAATATTAAATTATGTTGTGGGATAATTAAATAGTATTCTTAATAAACTACAAACATAAAATTATATAGATTTATTTTGTCCTCACATTCTTTCTTGTAACTCATCCCTCTCAGTGACACAGCTGACTGAATGGCTCATTTATGCAGCTCATTATGCAGGCCTTTGTCTTCTCAGGTGTGAATTCATGATAGTTGACGCCTACTCGCATATGACTTTTACCAACCCAAAAAAGTGTCTTAGAAAAATTTAAATCAATATATTGTTTTATGTAAGTGAGTAAACAAGATGATTTTAACATCATTTAGAAAAAAAATTCTAGGCTACAAGCTCCAGTTCTCAAAGTCCTGGGAACCAATTCCTGTATGTGTTTTATTGCCTTATTCAAGTGATTTAACATTTTTAGTTTTTCACTAACCATGCATAAACATTTTTTTTTTTTTCTCAAAAACACAATCATGTACATACATGCTGCTCACTTATTATTATAGCCCAGTTGTTCTGATTACAGTGAGATTAGACTTTAGCCATTTAGATATTTATAAGAAACTGAAAAAAGCACAAATGTCAGGGCATGACAAAACTTCTCCAGTCCCCAAAAATACCCTTAGACTCCAGAGGGTTGATGTACACACAGCACCCCATATTGACAGAAAAACACAGAATTGTTGACATTTTTGCAGATTTATTGAAAAAGAAAAACTGAAATATCACATGGTCCTAAGTATTCAGACCCTTTGCTCAGTATTTAGAAGAAGCACCCTTTTGATCTAATACAGTCATGAGTCTTTTTGGGAAAGATGCAACAAGTTTTTCTTACACCTGGATTTTGGGGATCCTTCTGCCATTCCTCCTTGCAGATCCTCTCCAGTTCTGTCAGGTTGGATGGTAAACGTTGTTGGACAGCCATTTTCAGGTCTCTCCAGAGATGCTCAATTGGGTCAGGGTTCTGGCTGGGCCATTCAAAAACAGTCACAGAGTTGTTGTGAAGCCACTCCTTCATTATTTTAGCTGTGTGCTTAGGGTCATTGTCTTGTTGGAAGGTGAACCTTTGGCCCAGTCTGAGGTCCTGAGCACTCTGGAGAAGGTTTTCGTCCAGGATATCCCTGTACTTGGCCGCATTCATATTTCCCTCGATTGCAACCAGTCGTTCCTGTCCCTGCAGCTGAAAAACAGCCCCACAGCATGATGCTGCTACCACCATGCTTCACTGTTGGGATTGTATTGGACAGGTGATGAGCAGTGCCTGGTTCCCTTTCAAGGGAACTTCGAACTGGGTCCTCCAGGGGTCGCTATGGGGAACACATCGTTGTCACCCGTGTCTGAAGCATACATTGAAAAAACACCAATGAGTTGGCCGGCGACAGCCTCTGACGTCACTACCGGCGTGACTATAAACAGGCACCGGGAGAACACGTCATTCTCTTCTTCGTCTAGACGGACTGTTTTGTTTGAAGCATGCATCTGAAAGAACCGGTAAGAGCGCTCTTTCACTGTCTATCATGGCGACTACTAGCAAGCGTTTAGACAATGTGTGCATCCGTGTCGGCATTATTTGACACCCGATGACACACATGATCTTTGCGTCATTTGTTTTGGGTAAAGAGCACGCACACGATGTCTTTGAGGAGGCAATCTGCGTGCATTGTGAGCATTTTTTCAATGAAAAAGCTCCGCTCTCGTTTGGTCTCTTTCCGAAAAAAAAAAGGCAGCCATCTGCTTCCCGCGGTTCAGGACCCGCCGCTGCTGAGGCACAGAGGAGAATGAGTTTGTGAGAATTTCAGGTGGATCTGTCTGAATGATTTAGAGAGGGACTTTCCCTTTCACGCTCGTAATGGCGGCAGCGGGTCTTTCCGACCATAGCCATCCAGTTCAGGTGAGCCTTTCCATTCTGCCTGATCTCCTTACAGAGATCGAAAGGAAATGAAAGAGGCCGTTTTCTTCTGGCATCCATCGGTTTTTTGGCATAAGAGTTTTGCCCGACATCAGGGCGATGCACGAAAACGGCTATGAGAGGATGCCCCCTGTAGAAAGAGCTTTCTTTCTGCGGGGTAGACATCCTCTCTTAATCTCCCTCCTTTTGCCATCTAAGCCCCTTCAAGAAATACATCTCGGCTTAAATGGCAAGGCATACGCAGCAGCAGCAGGTCAGGCTGTGGCTATTATTAAACACGATGGTGGTGCTTCAAGCATATCAGACTGATCTTCTAAGAGACCTGGATAGAGGCGAAGGCCTTTTCCCTGATCAGGTAGCCGAGCTGCGCCGCACCACAGGTCTCTCTCCAGGCTACCAAGCAGGCTGCCTCTGCCATGCGCAGGACTATGGCGGCCATGGTGGTAGTGGAAAGACTTCTGTTGATGAACCTGGCAGACATCGGGAAGAAAGAAAAGGCTTTCTTCTCGATGCTCAGGTTTCACCTTCTGGAACTTTTCGGTATTTCCATTGAGACGGTGATCGAGAAGTTCGGGGAGACAAAGGCGCACTCTGCTGCTTTCAACAACAACATAGGGGTCCTGGCCTGTCTCGATCTGAGGATCAAAGATGGGCACAGAAAGGCTAGTGTCGCGACTTGCACTCCTCCTCCACCTGCGGGCAGGGGTGAAGAGGAATTGTGGGTCACAAGGAGTTAAGCAGAACCAAAGGGATGTGATCCAGACGAGGGCAGCGTTGTCTCATCTGAAACAGAGCGATACCGAGGTATCTACTCATTCCCTTTAGGGATTTTTAACTTCTGCTTTTATCCTCCCCTTCCTAAATCCCCTGTAACCACCAGCTCTCCACCTGATCGAGGTTAGGTGGAAACCTCTCGCATTACAGTCTCCTATGCTGGACCTATAATGTTTTTGGCTGGTTCTATGTTTCATAGCAACCACCTTACTGATGGTCCGGACTAAAAGGAGGCGCCCCTTGAGCGGGGCTCCAGCGCAGGAGGGTGGGAGTATAAAAATAACCCTTTCTGTATATACTTATGTGTAAAATGCTGGTGGTTATGTGTCTACTAAATAAACTCTGAGTTTCCTTTGCAGTGCTCAGTTATAGTGTTTACTAAACACTCGTCAGCACCAGCCATCCGACTTCATGTTCCGGTATTAGGCGGCTGAGATCACAGGTTTCTGCAGGAGCCTCCTTGATCATCAGGCCTGGCACAGCACTGCAGGGAATTTCATGGATGTCCAGCCAGGTCACCCTGAGAGGGTCCCTGGCCGCTTAGCTGTGCTGTCACATCCAGCGGGACGTGAAATGTGGCAGTTACAAAAAGTCTTCTTGTATATGCTGCCTCAGGTGATGCTCCCCTTGCTAGAGGTTTGTAAAATTTGAGCTTGCCTCTCCCGTGCGGTTCAGCGCCTCTGCGATGCTTAGGAACCTTTAGGTACACACGCTAAGCTCTGTGTACTTTCTGAAAACCACATAGTGGTCAGTCTCCCGTGCGGTTCAGCGCCTACACTTTCTAAAAATCCACGTATTGGTAAGTGTGCACGCAAGACTCTGTGCACTTTCTGAAATCCTGTATGGTAAGGGTTACTCGCTCCGCCTCGTTCCCTTTCTTGAGATGATTAGACCTTGGTTCCTTGGGCTCCATTCAGCCAGTGTGTATTCGTTTATACACTTCAAGCATCGCTTCCCTCAACATGAGGGGCTATTGGGGCGATTCTCGTGGTAGTTTTAGCAGCGCTCCCTTTTCCAAGAAGGGTCACCTATTAGCGCGCTACTCTGGATTCGGAGTTCTCCTCTCATATGAGACTGAGTTCACTGTTTTTCCCCAGAGCGCTCCAGCATTATTTCCACAGGTCAAGCTGATGTCTGTTTAGGATTATGTTTTGAGATGCACCATTCCATCTATGAGCTGCTCTATCAGAGTGCCACGAGAGCCCTTCCTTAGAAACAGTATTTGAAAAATCCATGCTATGGTAAGTGTGCACGTGAAGTCTTTGCACACTTTCTGAAATCCACACTTGTGGTAAGTTTGCACGCTAGTATTCTGCATTCTTTCTAAAATCCTATATGGTGAGGGCTTCGCATGGTTGCTTCGTGCCCTTTCTTGAGTTGGTAATAGCCCCGTTCATCTTGGGCGCCACTCCACCTATGTATCCTCGGATACCTATTCTAAACAGGGTGTTGCTACTGGAGATCTGTTGAGACAGCTCCTTCAGCAAAGCTTTTGTGAGAGCAAGCGGTAGCCCCTGTGTGACAGACAAGACTTAGTATAAAATGGTAGGTTCTTAGCCGTATCCCTTTTAAGGAATCTTTCCTGATTCCAAGCCTTCAGCTCTACCCGGGCCGAGGCCCTAACCATTAAGTTGGGTATGTAGCTTAGGCCTTTGGCTGTAAGTGGTACTGTCACAGACAGCCGTCTAAATGTCCCAGGGGCAACTCCAATGGAAATGGTAGAGTTGGTACTTAGTGTTCGCCATGATTCTGGCTTGCACTCCCCTCAGCATGGCGGCATGGGTATACTGTTCCCCATAGCGACCCCTAGAGGACGCAGTTTGAAGTTCCCTTGAAAGGGAACATCTCAGGTTACGAATATAACCATGGTTCCCTGAGTAGGGAACGAGACAGTGTCCTCTAGCTCTCTGCCATGCTTTCGGACGCAAGCTTCAACGACGAAGAAGAGTGAATGACGTGTTCTCCCGGTGCCTCTTTATAGTCGCGCCGATAGTGACTTCAGAGGCTGTCTCCGGCCAACTCATTGGTGTTTTTTCAATGTATGCTTTCAGACACGGGTCACGACGAGGTGTTCCCCATAGCGACCCCTAGAGGATGCAGTGTCTCGTTCCCTGCTCAGGGAACCATGGTTACATTCGTAACCTGAGACGTTTTTCTCCACACACATACCGCTTAGAATTAAGGCCAAAAAGTTCTATCTTGGTCTCATCAGACCAGCGAATCTTATTTCTCTATTTTTTAGCAAACTCCATGCGGGCTTTCATGTGTCTTGCGCTGAGGAGAGGCTTCCGTCGGGCCACTCTGCCATAAAACCCCGACTGGTGGAGGGCTGCAGTGATGGTTGACTTACTACAACTTTCTCCCAACTCCCGACTGCATCTCTGGAGCTCAGCCACAGTGATCTTTGGGTTCTTCTTTACCTCTTTCACCAAGGCTCTTCTCCCCCGATAGCTCAGTTTGGCCAGACGGCCAGCTCTAGGAAGGGTTCTGGTCATCCCAAACGTCTTCCATTCAAGGATTATGGAGGCCACTGTGCTCTTAGGAACCTTAAGTGCAGCAGAATTTTTTTTGTAACCTTGGCCAGATCTGTGCCTTGACACAATTCTGTCTCTGAGCTCTTCAGGCAGTTCCTTTGACCTCATGATTCTCATTTTGCTCTGACATGCACTTTGAGCTGTAAGGGTCTTATATAGACAAAGTGTGTGGCTTTCCTAATCAAGTCCAGTCAGTATAATCAAACACAGCGGACTCAAATGAAGGTGTAGAACCATTCAAGAAACCATATCAGAAGAAATGGACAGCACATGAGTTAAATATATGAGTATCACAGCAAAGGGTCCGAATACTTAGGACCATGTGATATTTCAGTTTTTCTTTTTAATAAATCTGCAAAAATGTCAACAATTCTGTGTTTTTCTGTCAATATGGGGTGCTGTGTGTACATTAATGAGGAAAAAAAATGAACTTAAATGATTTTGCAAATGGCTGCAATATAACAAAGAGTGAAAAATTTAAGAGGGTCTGAATACTTTCCATACCCACTGTATAGAGCATTCAAAATACAGAACTATTGAAGTAGGCGTATCCTTTCTGACATGCGCTGTACGCTGTAGACCAATCACAACAGACTAGGTCATCTGACCAATCATAGCAGAGCAGGCTCTCAGAAAGGAGGGGTTTAAAGAGACTGAATCTTTGAACGAATCGTTTGAGAATCGCTGGAAAACGAGATGATATTAAATGCATATTGAGGAGAAAACGAAAGCGTTTTTTGACCTGGGGCATGCATGTTATCCTATTGTAGGCGACTCCCAAAACAATATTAGGAACCATTAAAATGGCATAATAGGGGGACTTTAAACCTTGATGTGTACAATTACATGAAGGATTTGCATATCGTAATCAAGACAGAATCAGGTTTATTATGATTCAAATGACATTGGTTATCATGTATAAGAGTTGGAGTTGTTTTAAGCTGTAATATTCTAAACATGCACTACTTGCTGCAGCTCTTGCTGTATATATATACTGTATATACTATAAAACGAATTTAGACTTTTAATATCACTGTACACTCTCAAAATTAAAGGTACAAAAGCTGTCCACTGGGGCAGTACTTTTTAAAAAGGTACACTTTTGTTCTATTAGGTTCGAATATGTACAATTTAAGTACTAATATGTACCTTTAAGGTACCAAAATGGACCCTTTAGGTAGCCTATAAACATGCTTGAAAAGGTACCGCCCCAGTGACAGCTTTTGTACCTTCATTTCTGAGAGTGTATTAATAAGGTGTGTACGGAATTTGGTCCTCAAATTGTTTTAGTGGCCACATTAAGCCACGTTAAGCTTATTAGAATGTCCGGTCTGCACATGACCTAATTAATAAAGCATACTATTTACAGAAAAGCAGAATAATCCAGAATGCGCTAAACTGCACATTAAGCATTTTCTCCCCCATAGAAAATAGAAAACGCTTAAACCTGGTGGCTTATAATGGATGAAAACAGTGATGTACAAAAGCCAAAATTCAATACTAGGCTACAAGTTTATTAAAAATATAGCCCTATAGCCTACTATGTACAGGCAAGAAGATGTGTAGACCAAATTCAGTAGGCTACACACATATTAATAAAGTGATATAAAAAGTCTAAATTCGTTAGAGTTTATTAAAAATATATTTTTATTTTGAATAAACTATACCGAATTTAGGCTTTTTATATCACTGTATTATTATATAGGCCTACTATGTACAGTGGCAGCTCGCGGGTTTTAAAATAGAGGAGGCACACTAATTGTATTGGTCTGGGGATCCCAGCCAATTATTATTATTTGCTTAACTACTTTCAAAATGCTTTTTGGTTGCTTTTATTCAGAACACCTAAAGAAAACGACCACACATACAGCAATATAATATAACTTCACTTACCGGCCTATCACTTGAAGCAAACATCCATCCCTTTTTAAAGGTGCTGTATGTACGTTTTTGACTACTAAAGCATAAAAATACCATAATATGTTTGCAGATATTTAAGAAACATGCTAAGTTAACATTCTTGTTTATCTGAAAAACAATGCTACAGTCAGTTATTCTCCTTTGAAAATGTGCGTTCCGGGCCAGAATGTTGGTCTCTGATGCTACAGTCCGTTATTCCCACTGCCAGTTTACCCAACTGTATTTCAGCACCCCGGGTTGCCAGTTGGCGGGAAAAACAGCGCATGTGTGACAAGTCTGAGGAGGAGGGACCGGGTGAAAAAAAACCCTCTCCAATATTTTGAATTTGGACTGCAATACCTAGTTCAACCACTTGGTGTCAATCCCACATACATCACCTTTAAAGTCTGTGTTAAAAGAGAACTGCGTTGTTGTGCTATTTAAATTAATTAAGACCAGCCTGCTGTAGCCCATATCACAGCTTAGGCGTGTTCTCCCTTCCATTTTTAATTTGTATATATACAAATGGGGAAGCCATGGCCTAATGGTTAGAGAGTCGGGCTGGTAACTCCAAAGGTGAGGGTTCAAGTCTCGTACTGTGGGGGGAACGTGAATGCTACAGCTCTCTCCCACTTCAATACACGACTGAGGTGACCTTGAGCAAAGCCACTGAACCCCCAACTGCTCCCCGGGTGCCGCAGCAAAAAATGGCTGCCCACATGCTACGGTGTGTGTGTTCACGGTGTGTGTGTTTTCACGGTGCAGTGTGTGTGCACTTTGGATGGGATAAATGCAGAGCACTAATTCCGTGTATGGGTAATTCCGTGTATTGGTAACCCTTGGCCACGTCATGTCACTTTTTCACGTACTGTTTGAATGACAGCTGGGTAAATCTGTTGCATCCTCATAAGTACTTGGTACATTGCTCAGCGCAGCACAAGACGTCAAAAACTATCAGATTCGGGAACATTTGTGATAGAAAAACGGCCCATCATTCCAACTTCAGTAACATGTTATGGTATTAGAGCTGTGGAAATTACAAACAAACAAATACACACTCTGAGACATGATCTGAAGATTAATTTGAAATTTATATTAATATAAATTGTCCTCCTCCCATTTTCACCTCAAAAATTTGGGTAAGCTGTGCCTTCCCTGCCTCCCCCGCTGAGCCGCCACGGACTATGTAGGCCATACAGGCAAACAGACTTGTTGCGCCAGGATATAACATGCAAACTCGCAAATTAAGTTCATTAATGGCAGTCAGCGCATTACGTTTAGATTCTGCGGTTCACCGCTTGCTTGGACATAGTATATTATTAAACAACTGTTACCAAATTATAAGCACGATACTGTAAAGGGTTTTAGAATGTTAATCGGCGCATAAATTTCACTGTTCCGTCTTACCGACCTGAAAGTAGCGACTGAATGTACACCCGGCTCCATATACTGTACACGGGGTCAATAAATTTGACCGTTTCCCTCATTTTTCTCATATTTACAGCGCTGGGCAAAAGTTTAGCGCCCTGTGTAAAACTAAAAACGTAAAAAAAAACGCCAGAATCGTTACTGTTAACCTGTTTTAGTCTGATTACGATAGGGCACATCCTTCACGTAAAATGTATTATTAAGGTTTTCAATGAAATTTATGCATTAGTTTTCCTGACACCTGGTGGACCCGAGTTTGGGTACCACATGCTAATGTTAGCTAGCTATTATTTTTCCTCACTGGTGTTGCTTCTAGCTTGGAGAGAAAAAAAAGTTTGGAAGGAAGGAGAAAAAAAAAGCAGAAAGAAAAAAGTTTTTGAGAGAGATAGAAAAAAATGAATAGAGAAAAATAAAGATTTTGAAGAGAAAACGTGTCAAAGATGAGAGAAAAAATAGTTTTAAGGAGAGAGGAAAGAGTCTCGGAACTTAGGCTCAGGAAGATCATTTATATTCTGGTTTTCCCCCCTCATTGAATTTTTTTTCACTCTCCCCTGTTGCAGTTCCAGGGCTTTCAGTACAATTTGCAATTTTGTAACAACTATATATATTGGCACCAAATATATAAGTTCACACACCACCAGTCAGGTATTATAAATGGAAATAAAAGCTGTAATAAGAAAGCATTAGCAGTGCAGTCAGTTCTTTACCTTTATGCTCTTTGGTTCTGTTCTGTGTTTTTTAGCACTCCCTCTTGGCCTCTTCAGGCTCTCTGTGTTTTTTATCTGACTGTTTCTGATTTTTATTGAGTACTTGAATGAGCACGGGACTCTCCTTATCCCCTTAAAAACATGCTTTTTTAAACTTTATTATAAAAGCCTCATGGATTGGGTTCCCCTAACCTCCTGACTGGCTTAAAAACTTAGGATCTGAAAAGGACAGTAGAAAACTCTGTTGCATTTGTCACGTTAACATCTTTTTATTTATTCAGTGTGTTGTGTTTGCCCACAGGTGGTGGTATAATAACATTGATAAAAACAGGAAAATTGCGCCAAGGTTGCCCAAAAAAACAAAAAAACTGTTTTAATCATACCTTTTTAAAGGAGTAGCTATGAGTTCACAGTGTATCTTGAAGATGTTGAGTTCGTAACATGCAAGAAACTCCAACTCATCCAATGCAACTAAACATTTCCTCACATCCTAAAAATGGACCGAGGGAAAGAAGATTTACTTACACAAAAAAGCAATTACAATGGCAAGAAGGTTAATACATTTCAAAAGAGAAAATGATCAATAGCAGTCTCTGTAGGTGCAACTAATGACATTACAGAAATGATGTTTAAAAGCTATATACACGAATGAAAAAAAAAAAAAAAAAAAAATGAATTGGCAGTCTGGACTTACCAGGTTCTACAATCTTCAAAGATGTTTTAATATACCCCGTGCCACTTATGCAGGTCTGGACTCTGCGAAATTACTGTATTTGAAGGGATGAAAAAAAGTAAACAAACAAGTTTCAAAAAAGTTGTCATTACCAAATAGATAATTAGGTGGACTATCTAAAGACTGCATGAGTACATCACTATTTAGTATATTACCTCTTTCTCTTGTCTCCTTTTTCGAGTTCCATAGCGCTTTCCATCTTTCCTATCCTGCAAAAAAAAAAACACAACACCAACAACAAAAAACATAAACATAACCATACCATATAACATATACACCACCATAACTCCAGTTTTGCTTTGCCTATTTAAAGAGACTATATGTAATCAGTTTAATTATTAATTGCTTTTTTTATTTGACAGCGTTGTAAACAAATTTGTACCACAACTTACAAAATGGACGACGTTCACCCGACTTCCTATGTTGTCTACGAAAGACTGGTTTTTATCGTGATCGACTTTCGGGATGGGTTGACAAAGCCAAAATACTGATCTACTAATTACGCTACTGACAAAACTATTTAACTATCGAAGCTATCTAGTTACCTAACTTCAGTGGGAAGTCATGACCTAAATTGGATTTTCATTTTACAATAATAAATCCTACAATTCCTCATTAGAACTTACTTTTAGTACCAATCAGTATACATGCACCTCAAGCTTGCGCGGGATTCTTCCGTTCTGCGGCTCATTGAGTCTGACATGTAATTAACTGAATGTTAATGTAAGTATATATTACGCTTTGGATGGAGTGAAAGTAATAGTTTCTTCAGAATAAAAAATACTTGGTAACCGACACAGCAACAATACCCTAGCCCTGCATTGACCCACCCTAGCAACCACCCAGAATACTCTAGTAACGCAACGCAACGCTCTAGCAACCTATCTGGTCCTGTCTAGCTATTTATCTTTCTGATGGACCTGTCTGGCCTTTCACAACCTTCCCAACCAGGGGTGGGTGTTTAAATCTTCCTCTAACAGTTTGGGGAAAATAAACATACAATTTCACTAAAACATACAATTTCTCAAGAGACCATTTTTGAAGGGTCCAAACAGACAAATAAGGTAGGTAGCCTAAAAATTGTACCAAGCTTACTACTAACTAGTAGTGTCACGATGGGAGTAGGCGCGTGGGGTGTCAAACATTATAGCACCTTAAAAGGTCCAAAGGATTGCTGAGGCTAAAAAAAAGAACATTCTTTTGTGTAAAGAAATGTGTGTTTTATTCGGTTTAAACGTAAAAAAAACCAACACACATTATTTTTCACACATACTGTACATATTGTTTCTCCGCTATAATCCCCCCTGCCTGCCTGAACACACTTCGATTTTTTCAAGGCTCATCGCTCTAAAAAAGCGAGTGTGCGTGTGTTTGGCAGCTATCCCAGAGCATTGTGAATTGGCAGAAATGCATTCAAGCGTGTGACGGAAATGTTACGCTTGCTTAACATATTTTGGGTTGGGGATCCTTGGTCCCGCCGGAGCGGACAAGACAGTGTTAGTCCCTGCTTGCCTTGCTGCGGTTGTGTGAGCGTGATGCTGCCGTGGAAGAAGCTTAAAATGGGGTAATTGTAGGGATACTGTCGAATCTGTATATTACTATCAATCACTACGCTCTGTTGTTGAAGTGATAACAATAAACTTCATTCCCCCCAAGATTTCTGATATTTCTATCTAATCGAATCGTGATAATTTTGTTGTATTTTGTTGGGATCATTCACTTTTATTCGATGGCCGCGAGTCTGCCAGTGCACCTGCATCGCAGTTAGCCGCGTTAGCCTTGTCATTAGCAATTCCATTCACATGCGCCTATCGCTGTTCTCTTTCTTTGTCCATTTATCTATTCCGCCAGTATGCTCTACATCTCACTGCCGGTTTTTCACAAGTTCATTCAAACCAAACTGTGGTAAGAATCTTTCATCAAGCCACGTTGAGGTAATGGCTTCTCCTGCTAGTGTTAGTTTGCAATGCTTGACACATGTATAGTTTATCATCTTGTTGCGAATAGGGAGTACATGTGAGAAATGCAGGGGAAATAGTTAGGCTTGCAGAGAAGATTTCAAGAATTAGAGACACACATCAAACTTTAAGGGGGAGGTGTTGCTTCATTTATAACAATGTTTGCAGATTTCTCAGAGGGCAGGCTCCAAGTACAACTCGTTGAAAGTAATGATGCTTCATAAAATTATCAGAGAAAAAATGTGAAAGTGATACATCCCCTGTGATGTTTGTACGGCTACTGATCAGCGCCAACAGGACACCATACAGACTTTATAAAGAGTTTGGCTGATTTTACATCGAGATAAAGTTAATTGTTGGTGATTTTACATCAATGTTGATAAGGAAAAAAGATGCATGGGATCAGATTTACAAAAACATTTGAACTCTATTGGGGTTGAGGACAAACATGTCTCAGGGACCTACTCGTTGAAATTCATACTCTAGAATTTAATACTGTCACATGGAATTGAAGTGTGCGCTCTGCAATGTGAATGTGACGCCTTGTCGGTTGCCATCCCATAAGAGGTTCAAAAACTCACTCTCACAGGACCTTTTGCCTGGACCTGGGCCCACAGCTGGTGGAGAAAAATGACATCCCGATTTCAATTCGAACAGCCCTTGAGTCTCTACTCATTTCAAAAAACATTAAAAAGATCCTCTTTTTTTCCTCCAGCACTTATAACCAAATAATTACTAGCACTTACCTTTTCTTGTTCTTGTCTAGCCTATTAGTTTTACTAAAAATTTAAAACAAAACAACGAAAATAAATAAAAAAACCCCGGCTACTGTGTTATGTACTAGACTAACTGAGACTTGTCATGGCACTTGTATACGGTGTGTTGTTCTCTTGTTTGGTCTGATTGCTTCTATTCTTATCATTGGTAAGTCGCCTTGTGATTTTTTTTTAAGAAGCGTCTGCTGCTAAATGATTTAATATGCTAAATGTCAAATTTAACATTGTTTGTTGATTGGTGTTTGAAAATTATGCAGCCAAGTGCATGATATCTCAGATTCATTATATCTAGTTTTGTGAAAACTCTCATATAGCTAAAATCTCGTAAATTCTACTTCTTGTTACAAATTATGGTAGAACCATCACTATACACAAAAGCCCCTGCTTTGTAAGTAATCTTCCTGGTGTATCCGAATAAATTCTTAGCATATCCACAAACCTAGCAGAACAAACTTGATGACAGGACAGAAAACTATATGGACTCTCTCTTTTTCTGTAGATTTAAAATATAAGTTGTCCTTTACGCTTAATGAAGGTTAAGGGAAAACAGTCTGGACACCATTTTATTATGAGCATACACTTGCACCTAAAAGAATGAGCAGCCCGGAAAATGTCATCGCATCAGCGCAGCTGGAGGAAAACAAAACTAGAGGTACTTTCGTATATTGCTTGGCGGGGGAAAGTAACCTATCCTACAGAAAAACATTAAAAACTGCTAGATCATGATAATTTCGTCTCTTTTAGAAGAAAACAAAATAACCCCAGGTATTTATGTCAATACAGTGGCTAAATTAACAAAAAAATAAAGCTCAACAAGTGTTGACATTCACAACGTCACAGCAGTAATGACTTTTTGAACTACTTACTTCTACACGATAATATGAGAGAAAAATTGTAACCATGCAGCCGTCAGCTACAGTATTGCATCAGACAGTGCACTATAGACCCCTGAGGAACAGTTCCACTCATTCTCTACTATTGAAGAGGAAGAATTGTATAAACTTTTTTTAAATCAACAAAAACCAACAACATGTATGTTAGACCCTATTCCATATTAGTCTCCTAAAAGAGGTGTTCTTAGAAGTCATAGAATCCTCTTCTGACTATTATTAATTCCTCATTGTCATTAGGATATGTCCCCAAAACCTTCAAACTGGCTGTTATTAAGCCTCTCATCAAAAAACCTTTTCTTAGAGAAAAATTGTATCTGTGAGGATTTCCAGTCAGGATTTAGACTGTATAATAGTACTGAGACTGCTCTCCTTAGAGAGTTACAAATGACTTGCTCTTATCATCTGATCGTGGTTGCATCTATCTCTCTATTAGTACTATTGGATATTGGTGCTGTGTTCAAATTAATTTCTATTGACCACACCATTCTTTTTGCATAGACTAGAACACTTTGTTGGCATTAATGGAAGTGCATTAGCATGGCCTCAAGGCTCAAGTACTAGGGCCGTTACTCTTCACGCTTTACATTGTTACCCTTGGGAGATATCATCAGGAAACACAGTGTTAGCTTTCACTGTTATGCTGATGATACTCAGCTCTATATTTCTTCAGGTCCCAAGTGAAACATGTACCAAATTGAAAAACTAACAGGAATGCATGAGTCGATATAAAAACTGTTAAATTCTAGAAAAAAACAGAGGTGTTAACTATAGGACCTAAAAACTCTGCATGTGTACAAACATAGAACGCTGTCTAAGACTTGATGGCTGCTCTGTCAATTCTTCGTCATCAGTTAGGAACCTAGGTGTGCTATTTGATACCAATCTTTCCTTAGAAAGCCACGTTTCTAGCATTTGTAAAACTGCATTTTTCCATCTCAAAAATATATTTCTAAATCACGGCCTATGCTCTCACGTCAAATGCAGAATGCTAATCCCATGCTTATGACCTCAAGGTTAGATTATTGTAATGCGTTTTTTATTGGGTGGTTGTTCTGCACGCTTAATAAACAAACTCCACTAGTCCAAAATGCAGCAGCTAGAGTTCTTACTAGAACCAGGAAGTAGTGACTGATATTAGGCCCAGTCCTGTCAACACTGGACTGGTTCCCTTATCAAACATCGAGCAGATTTTAAAATCTTGCTTATTACTTATAGCCCTGAATGGTTTAGCACCAGTATTTGAACGGCTTCCAGCCATATTATAGTCCTCCACGCCCCGCTTTCGTTTTCAAACTCTAAGTAATTTGATAATACCTAGAATATCAAAGTCAACTGCGGCGGCAGATCCTTCTCCCATTTAGCTTCCAAACTCTGAATAACCCTACCTAACATTGTTCGAGGCAGACACTTTTGGTAGCTTAAATCTAGATTAAAGACCCATCTCTTTAACCTGCTTACACATAACATACTAATACACTTAATATCCAAACTGTTAAAGGATTTTAGGCTGCATTAATTAGGTAAACCGAACCGGAAACACCATAACACCGAAGGCATACATCGCTAGAAGAATGGCATCTACGCCATATTATATATATATTTTATTGAATGGTCCATTTTGTTCCAACAGAACAAATAAAGTATACCAAAAGGAGAAAAAAAAAAAAAAAAAAAAAAACAATTATTAATAAGATAAAATAAATAGGTTACAAGGGGAAGATACAACAACATTCACAGGAATGGGCTTCGCTAGAACTATTACAACTTTTTAAAGAAAATTATAAGCAATTGTCCAAAGTGTAAGAGAAACATAGTCAAAATAGGGTGTCCATATCCGCTTAAATACATCTGTAGAAGAATGTAACATACATGTTAAAAATTCCATTGGGATGAGCTTCTTCACAAGGCGCCATTTTTTAATTGAGGGAGTCTTCACTTATCCAGAATAACATCAAAATGTTCTTTTCTGCATAAAGTTAAAATACTAAAAGTTTTTTATGATATTTATTCAAAACAGTACCCGCCTGGCAGACCTAGAATAAATGAACAAGGATCAACATCAATTGTCGCTCCCAGAATATTGCCAATGTGGTGTGCAATTTTCTTCCAAACAACTGAATTTTTGTGACAAGACCAATTACAATGGATATAATTACCAACTGATATTTTTGCATTTTGAGCAATTAGGGAAAGTTTCTTAGTCCATTTATTTCTGATGTAAGGGGTAATATGTAGCCGCATTTATTATTTTGAATTGAATAGCCGCGCTCTTTGTTACACACTGATATTCTTTTTTAGCATGATCCCAGACTAAATCCTTCCAATCCTCTTGGAGATATTTACCATAAAATCATTTTCCCACATCTGTCTAAGATTATCTGTGTCCCCTGGGAGAGTCAAACCTAGTGTTACAGAATATGAGATATCTTTTTTGTCTCGTGTCTTCTATTAGTATTTTCACTGTCTTAGAATTGTTCATACAAAGTGGTCTTTTTTCCAATGAAGTCCTTATTGCAAATACCTAAAGAAATTATGTTTTGGCAGATTAAATTTACAGACAACTGTTCAAAAGACAGAAGTGACTAATCCTCAAATATATATCCTTCAGCCTCACAATACCTAAAGAATTCCAGATGCTAAACCCAGAGTCATCAGTACCAGGAGGAAAGTCTGGGATTATTTTTAATTGGCAAGAGCTGATGTCACTAAACCTACCTCTAATCCTATGCGATCGCGCCCAGTTTTAAGAGGTTCCGAGGATTGGGCTAATATATAGAAATTTTAACTTTTAGGGTTGACATCCGGGCCCGGTGCTTTACCTGCCTGGAGACTCTGAAGTGCCAGCATAGCCTCTTCTCTACTGACTGGGGCATCAAGAAGGTCCCTATAAGCTTGTGGGGGAGTTTTCAAGGGTAAATTGTCTTTATACACTAACTGGGGCATCAAGAAGGTCCCTATAAACTGTGGAGTTTTTCAAGGGTAAGTATTAAGGAATACATTAGCTCTGCACCATCAACATTTTTTTCAGATTTATATAAATCGAATAGAATTCTCTGAACACATCATTAGTGAAGTTATCAAAATGTGGTATGCAGATGTAATCCAACACTGAGGTAATTAATTGTTGTTTTGCCCCTAACAGCGGTCAATTGAGCAAGATATTTACTGGGTTTGTTACCATGCTCATACAATTTCTGCTTCGAAAATAAAAAAAATTGTATTGGCTTTTTGTGTCAACAACAAATCCAAAGAAGTCCTAATTTTAGATATTCTTTCAAGTATTTTAGAATCTGAAGTTGCATTAAATTCCTTTTTAGCATTATCAAGTTCAGTTTCAAGAAGTTTCTGCTTTGCCAATTGTCTGTGTCGCTTACTAGATGAGTAAGAAATAATCAGCCCTCTAATATATGCTTTGCAAGTTTCCCATACTAAAGATGGGTTTGTTGAATCAGTAGAGTTAATTGAAAGAAAAAAAAAAGAGAGAAAAGCCGAATCCTTAAGTAAACTAGTGTTAAAACGCCACCTTTTTGTCCGTTGTGGGACTCCCTGAACTAATAAATCTAAATATACAGCGGCATGATCTGATACCAAAATGTTACCCAACTCACAGCAAGCAACCGATTGCAAAAACAGCTTATTAATTAGAAAATAGTCAATTCTTGTATGACATTTGTGCGGGGCAGATTAGAAGGTAAAGTCCCTTTGTGTGGGGTTTAAAGTTCGCCAAACATCCAAATAGTCTAGTTCCTTGCAGATAGCTACTAGTGCCTTTGACTGCTTAGTATGAAAGGGATTTCTAACAGCCATCTTGTACATCAAGGGTCATTAGGCAGTTAAAATACCCTCCGATTATAAGTGTGTCAGAGGGGATATAACAGAGAATAGCAAGGGTGAGATGAGAAATTCAGGGAAAAGTTTGGAGGAAAATTACACAATTAGCAGCGATGCCCTTCCATAAAGAACCCATTAAGCAAAAACATATCTACAAAATCGGTCTTTGTCGCTCTTTCGACTTAAAAGGGATGTTCTATTAATAAGTATAGCAACCCCTCTACTACTAGTTGTGAAGGATCGAAAAAAAGATTTGGTCCAATCCAGTTGTGTGTAATTAAAGGGCCTCATCATCCCGATGTGTTCCTGTAGCTAAAGTATATCTACCCTTTCCTTAATAAGAATTAGGAACATAACCATGTCCTTAATTTAGTGTTCCTGCAAACCCTAACATCCAAGTGGCAATTCTTAATTTACTACCCAGCATTTAATGTATCGCGCAAATTTTAAGGTATAGTGAGCAAATACAAAGATATGGAACTGCTGCCTACCTTGATATCAAGTAACAAATTACGTACTCAATGAAAATAGAAGCTGCCCGAGCTTCAACAGTGAACATTATAAACGTATTATAAAAAAACAAGGAACAAAACAAACAAAAAAAAACAAAAAAAAACGAAGAAAAACAAGTGAACAATACATATACAAGGGTATTTCCCCCATAACAAGGGGAACGATGCGCACCAAAAAGCGTTGTTGCAGCGCAAAAGGCTTGCTAAGCACCTCAAAGAGAATATGGATTACTTGAAAATACACGAACAACTCAAGAAAACCATGCCGTTTAACGCAACCTGGTTCACCATTGACATAATTAGAGAGTACGAAATCAAGCCAAAACTAAGATGACTTTTACAGCATACAAGAAGGGCAGCGGGCAACATACCGATAACATTAAAAATTATAAAGCCTAACCTAAAGGCATAGGTACAGGTCACATCCATTCAAGAGAAATGATTTACTTGGCGAGTATAAAGGCCAGAGGCTTCATCAGGGGACTCAAAACTTGAGCTTTACCGATGGTAATTCCGGAGTTTGGCTGGGGTAAAGCATGCATACTGAGCTCCCATCGCTGTAGCTTTTGGTCGCACACATAGAACTCCTTGCGCTTGCGTTGAACATCAGCCCCCGGAAAAATCTGGATAGAACTTTTTTTTCAATTTTACAGCTGTTGTACACAGATCTACATTTTGTGCCGCCTCTGATGGAAACCACAAACCCGCTGCTTATCCTGAAAGTTGTGGAAGCAAACCAATAAGCGGGACGAGGTACCCTGGCGTCGGCTTTCGGCATAAAGATGCGATGAGGACTCCTCCAGTTTAAGCATTCCCGACGTTGTATCAATGCCGAGGAACTATGGGATCCAAGTCTGAGATTGCGGTCGATTTAGTTACTTCAGCATTTCAGGAAGGCACTGATGGTAAATTTTTACTACGACCTCGATTTTTCTATATCATCCAGGGGTTCGGCGGTGACGAAACTTGGCGCGTGAGAGGATGAATCCGCGCGTTGCGCTGTATCAAGGAGACTCTGCCTCAGCAAGTCGTTCTCGGCTTCATTAAGTCTGGAACGTTGTTTGCTCAAGTTGTTGCGAATGGGGCTTGAACAGTCTGTGCAAGCCCGATCCCAGCTTAACGTCAATCACCTTGTGATTTTCTCAGTCATATCCTGTAGCGGCCCTGGATAAGCGGATTCAAGGGGCCAACATCGTCGCCCGCATGGGCAGTCCTCGCTAGCTGGTTCTCAGGTAGATTTTTCTCGAGTTTCTTCAATGGTTCGGGCATTTTCCCAAAAAGAAATCAGGCCAAAACGTTTCTAATGACTAGTAATCAGGTGCATGCTTAAAAAAAATGCATTAAATGCTACTCACGTGAGCAAATGATGAGTTTTATCTTGAGTGAGGGCAGGAGCCTTAGCAAAAGCGTCCACTGCATGCCGCCTCTTGATCCCCCCCCACTCATATAGTCTGTTTACTATTTTCCGAGGTCACCGTGGCCACCAGATCAGTCTGTATCCAAGTCAGATGGTCACTGCAGTACACCCGGAGACAGTATGTATCCAGCCAGGATGGTGGATTAGCCCCTCGAAAAGGACCTCTACAGCCCTGAAAGACAGCGGACACCAGAAAACTAGAGCCCCAGAGACAGAATCCCTTAAAGACCTGTCTCAGACGACCACGGGAACAAGACCAAAGGAACAAAGATGATTCCTCTGCACAATCTGACTTTGCTGCAGCTGGAATTGAACTGGGTTTCGTTGGTCAGAGGAGACACTGCCACCCGATGAGGCCTGGTGTCTCCAAAGATTGTTTTTTCTCCATTCTGTCATCGATGGAGTGTTTGGTTCATTGTCGCTTGTCGGCCTCTGGCTGATAGTTGGGGAATTCATTTAAAGCAATCTCGTTGACTTGATGCAAATATTGCAAGATACGATTTAAAAATGAACTGAGCTGCATGATGACATCACTGAATTCAATGATGAAACTGCCTTTAACTGTCATTTGTGCATTTGGACATGTGTTCCTAATTTAATGAGTTCAGTTGCTTTGAGCAATCTTTGTTGTTTAAGGCGCTCTATAAAAAAGGTGACTGACTTGGCATTGCACGTACGCAAACTAAACTTATTGTCGTTTCTCCAATAGAATTGGTCATGCCTGTATGTCTGTCCTGTGGGGTGTCATTCCCTTTCTCGGGCCACCCTGGGGTATGAGTTCATTTAGGATGTGCAAATAAACTCATCCAGAGAGGGGCCATACCATGGCCACTTCCAGCCGCATCGGCCAATCAAAAACTGGAATCGGAAAGAACCTACTTTGCAATCAGTGTTTATGATTGGCCGTGCTGCTGGAAGTGCAATGGTTATGGCCCCTCTCTGGCATGAGGTTTATTGCACATGCCTAAAATGAACAAAGTACCCCAGGGGTGCCCGAGAAGAGAAGAGGGAGAATGAGCACCCCAACAGGACAGGACTACAGGCAAATGACAATGCTATTGAGAAACGACAATAAGTGTCGTTTGACGTACGTGGCAAAGTCAGTCAATGTCAACTTTATTTATATAGCGCTTTAAACAAAAAAGATGCGTCAAAGAATCTCCCACCCCCTCCCCCGAACGAAATTAACTTAGGGAAAACAGTGTCAAAATGCAAAAGGACAGTTAAAGGGCAGTTGCATCATTGAATTCAGTGATGTCATTCATGCAGCCTCAGTTCCCAGTTTAAATAGTTCGTGCAATAATTTGCAATCAAGTCAACGATATGCTGTAAATGAAAATCTCCCCAAACTACGCAGCCAGAGGCGACAGCGACCAGGAACCAAAACTCATCGATGACAGAATGGAGAAAAATTTTGGAGGAAAAAACCAGGCTCAGTCGGGGGCCAGTTTCGCCTCTGACCAGACGAAACAGTTGCAGTTCAATGCCAGGCTGCCAGCCAAGGCAGATGTGCAGAGGAATCATATGTTTCCTGTGGTTTGTCCCGGTGGTCGTCTGCGACAAGGTATTTACAGGGGGATTGTTCTGGGCTTAAGTTGTCCTGGTGTCCGCGTCTTTCAGGGCTGTAGAGGTCCTTTTCAGGTGCTAATCCACCATTGGAGGGCTACATACTGGATAAGGGTGACTGCCATTGGTGCCCATCGGACTTGGATACAGACTGGATCTGGTGGCCACGGTAGTGACCTCGGAATAGAGAGAAACAGGACTAATATGAGTGTAGGGGGGATCAAGATGGAGGCCATGAGAGGGGGACGCTTTTGCTATGCTCCTGCCTAATCAATTAAAACTCATTCATTGCTCACATGAGTACGGCCAATTAATGCATTTCGAAAGGCAACCTGAGGGTACTAGTCACTAGAAACGTTTGGCCTGATTCTTTTGTGAAAGCGAAACCATTGAAGAACTCGAGAAAAAGGACTTACTAACTGAGAACGCAGCTAGCGAGGAACTGCTGCGGGCGACGAATGTTGGCCAGCTTGATCAGCATTATCCAGGCGCTACAGGAGAGAATGAGAAAAATCACAAAGGTGGATTGCCGATAAGCTGGGATCGCTTGCAAGACTGTTCAAGCCCATTGCAACAACTTGAGCAAACAACAGGTCAGACTTAATGAAGCCGAGAACAGAATTGCTGAGCAGGAGTCTTCAGTTGAACAGCGACTGCGCGGACTTCAGTTATCACGCGCCAAGTTTGTCACTCGCCGAACACCTGGATGATATAGAAATCGAGGTCGCGAAGGAAAAATTAGCACATGGGCCTTCCTGAAAAAATGATGAAGGACACTAATCCGACCAGCATATCTTCAGAATTGGATCACAGAGTTCCTCGGCCATTGAGACAAAGTCGGGGTGCTTAAAAACTGGAGAGAGCTAATCGCATCTGTATGCCGGAAAGCCGAGCCAGGGTAGGACTCGTCCGCTTATGTCTTGCTTCCAACACACTTTCAGGATAAGCAGCGGGGGGGAGTGGGTTGTGGTTGCCAGCAGACGGGCGGCACAACAAAGGGATCTGATGTCCAAACAGCTGTAAAATTTCGTTTCTATCAGGATTTTTCCGGATGTTAAACGCAAGCGAAAGGAGTTCTATGTGGGCGACAAAAGTACAGCAAGATGGGAGCTCAGCTGTAATGCTTACCCAGCCAAAATCCGAATTACCATCGGTTTAAAAGCTACTAAAGTTGTGAGTCACCCTATGAAGCTCTGGCCTTTATTGACTCGACAAAGTAAACTTTTATCTTGAATGGAGGTGGCCTGTACCTAAATGCCTTTAGGTAGGCTATAAATTTTAAAATTGTATCGTCGATGTTTTCCCGCTTGAATTTTGGTATGTGGAAAAGTCATCTAGTTTTGACTGATTGCGACTCTCTAATTGTCCATGGTGTGAGACAGGTTGCGTAAAGTGGCATGGTCTTGAGTTGTTCAAGTGTATTTACAAGTAGCATAGTCTCTTGAGGTTGCTTCTTAGCAAGGCCTTTTGCGATGAACAGCGCTTTATTGGTGCGAATCGTCCCTTGTATGGGGGTAAATACCCCTTGATATGTATGTTCACGGTTTTCTTCGTTTTTTTTGTTTTTTGTGTTTTTTGTTCTGTTTTTTTAAAATACTGGGTTCTAATGTTCACGTTGAAGCTCGGGGCAGGCTCTTTTTCATTTGCAGTACTTAATTTGTTACTTTATCTAAAGGAGGCGAGGAGCAGTTCCATATCTTTGTATTTGCTCGATACTTAAAATTTGCGCATACAATTAATGCTGGTTAGTAAAATTAAGAATATGCACTTGGAATGTAGGGTTTGCATGGAACACTAAAATTAAGGAGGTTTATGGCTATTCTATTAAGGAAAGGGTAGATATAGCTGTACTACAGGACACACCTCTGGCTATGATGAGGCACATTTAAAAATTAAAAACACAACTTGGATTGGCCAAATACTTTTTCATCATTCAAACTAGTAGTAGGGGGTTTGCTATATACTTATTAATAAGAACATCCCTTTTAATATACGTAAAGAAGCGACAAGGCGATTTAGTAGGTGTTTATCTTAATGGGGTTTCTTATGGGGAAGAGAGCATCACTGCTAAATGTGTATTTTTCCTCCAAACTTTTCCCCTGAATTTCTCATCTCAACCCCTTGCTAAATTCTCCATATCCCTCTCTGAAAACACTTATAATCGGAGGGATTTTAACTACCCTAATAGACCTCTTTGATGGACAAATGGCCTGTTAGAAATCCCTTTCATACTAAGCAGTCAAAGGCACTAGTAGCTATCTGCCAGGCAACTTAGGACTATTTTGGATGTTTGGCCGAACTTTAAACCCTCTACACAAAGGGACTTTACCTTCTATTCTGCCCCGCACAAATGTCATACAAGAATTGACTATTTTCTAATTAATAAGCTGTTTTTGCAGTCTCGGGTTCGCTTGCTGTGAGTTGGGTAACTGTTTTGTATCCAGATCAGCCGCTGTATATTTGGATTTATTAGTTCAGGGGAGTCCTACAGCGGACAAGAAGGTGAAGCGTTTAACACTAGTTTACTTAAGGATTACGGCTTTTCTCTCTTTTTTTTTGTGCAGGGGAACTCAAAATATTTCTTTCAATTAACTCTACTGATTCAGCAAAACCCATCTTTAGTATGGGAAACTTGCAAAGCATATATTAGAGGGCTGATTATTTTCTTACTCATCTAGTAAGCGACACACGAAGAATTGGCAAAGCAGAAACTTCTTGAAACTGAACTTGATAATGCTAAAAAGGAATTTAATGCAACTTCAGATTCTAAAATACTTGAAAGAATATCTAAAATTAGGACTTCTTTGGATTTGTTGTTGACACAAAAAGCCAATATAAATTTTTTATTTGAAGCAGAAATTGTATGAGCATGGTAACAAACCCAGTAAATATCTTGCTCAGTTGACCAAGGTTAGGGCAAAACAACAATTAATTACCTCAGTGTTGGACACATCTGGCATATCGACATTTTGATAATCCTTCAATTAATGATGTGTTCCAGAGAATTCTATTTGGATTTATATAAATCTGAAAAAATGTGTTGATGGTGCAGAGCTAATGTATTCCTTTTTTAATAATTTACCCTTGAAAACTCTCCCACAAGCTTATAGGGACCTTCTTGATGCCCCGGTGCGGTAGAGAAGAAGGCTATGCTGGCACTTCCAGAGTCTCCAGGCAGGTAAAGCACCGGGCCCGGATGGGTATAAGTTCACCAGATATTATATAAGGAGGTCCATCCTGTCCTGCTGGATCCCCCTTCTTGAGATGTTAAACCACTCTTTTGAAAAAAAGGATTGCTTCCTCGATTGTTCCTTCAGAGAGGCTGATACTCTCATTGATTTTAAAAGAGAGAAAGATCCAGAGGACTGTGTGGATCTTATAGGCCGGAATAGCGCACTGCCCAACTCTGATTTGAAACTGTTATCCAAAATACTTGCACTTAGATTAGAGCAGGTAGTACTTAATGTAGTCTCTGAGGACCAGACTGGTTTCATTAAAGGAAGGAGTTCTAGCCACAATGTCAGAAGGCTTCTAAATATAATTAATATCTCACAGAATCAAAAACTTGACACTTTAGTTATTTCATTAGATGCCGAAAAGGCATTTGATCGTGTTGAGTGGCCCTATTTAGTTTATATCTTGCGGAAATTTGGGTTTGGAGATAAGTTTTTGAGGTGGGTGCAGCTGCTCTATAATAAACCTTCATCTGCCGTCATCACTAATAGCATTAGATCTAAAACAGCAATGCAGCA